>NW_027045364.1:300000-588427 GCF_963576615.1 Watersipora subatra | reverse complement strand
GTTGTCAGACAATTGCAATATTCTCTCAATAAGCTAATTAGCTCAATTGGAGCATTTCTAGCATGTTTGGTTGAAATTGGAAATTTACATTTTTCAATTTTGTTAGACGTTTGTAATATTCTCACAATAAGCTAATTAGCTCAATTGGAGCATTTCTAGCATGTTTGGTTGAAATTGGAAATTTACATTTTTCAGTTTTGTCAGACAATTGCAATATTCTCTCAATAAGCTAATTAGCTCAATTGGAGCATTTCTAGCATGTTTGGTTGAAATTGGAATTTTACATTTTTCACTTTTGTCAGACGTTTGTAGTATTCTCACAATAAGCTAATTAGCTCAATTGGAGCATTTCTAGCATGTTTGGTTGAAATTGGAAATTTACATTTCTCACTTTTGTCAGACAATTGCAATATTCACACAACAAGCTAATTAGCTCAATTGGAGCATTTCTAGCATGTTTGGTTGAAATTGGAAATTTACATTTTTCACTTTTGTCAGACAATTGCAATATTCTCACAATAAGCTAATTAGCTCATTTGGAGCATTTCTAGCATGTTTGGTTGAATTTGGAAATTTACATTTTTCAGTGTTGTCAGACGTTTGTAATATTCTCACAATAAGCTAATTAGCTCAATTGGAGCATTTCTAGCATGTTTGGTTGAAATTGGAAATTTACATTTTTCACTTTTGTCAGACAATTGCAATATTCTCACAATAAGCTAATTAGCTCAATTGGAGCATTTCTAGCATGTTTGGTTGAAATTGGAAGTTTACATTTTTCAATTTTGTTAGACGTTTGTAATATTCTCACAATAAGCTAATTAGCTCAAATGGAGCATTTCTAGCATGTTTGGTTGAAATTGGAAATTTACATTTTTCACTTTTGTCAGACGTTTGTAATATTCGCACAATAAGCTAATTAGCTCAATTGGAGCATTTCTAGCATGTTTGGTTGAAATTGGAAATTTCCATTTTTCAGTTTTGTCAGACGTTTGTAAAATTCTTACAGTAGGCTTATTTGCGCAATTTGAGCATTTCTAGCATGTTTGGTTGAAATTGGAATTTTACATTTTTCACTTTTGTCAGACAATTGCAATATTCTCACAATAAGCTAATTAGCTCAATTGGAGCATTTCTAGCATGTTTGGTTGAAATTGGAAATTTACATTTTTCAGTGTTGTCAGACGTTTGTAATATTCTCACAATAAGCTAATTAGCTAAATTGGAGCATTTCTAGCATGTTTGGTTGAAATTGCAAATTTACATTTTTCACTTCTGTCAGACAATTGCAATATTCTCACTATAAGCTAATTAGCTCAATTTGAGCATTTCTAGCATGTTTGGTTGAAATTGGAAATTTACATTTTTCAATTTTGTTAGACGTTTGTAATATTTTCACAATAAGCTAATTAGCTCAATTGGAGCATTTCTAGCATGTTTGGTTGAAATTGGAAATTTACATTTTTCACTTTTGTCAGACAATTGCAATATTCTCAAAATAAGCTAATTAGCTCATTTGGAGCATTTCTAGCATGTTTGGTTGAAATTGGAAATTTACATTTTTCACTTTTGTCAGACAGTTGCAATATTCTCTCAATAAGCTAATTAGCTCAATTGGAGCATTTCTAGCATGTTTGGTTGAAATTGGAAATTTACATTTTTCAGTGTTGTCAGACGTTTGTAATATTCTCACAATAAGCTAATTAGCTCAATTGGAGCATTTCTAGCATGTTTAATTGAAATTGGAAATTTACATTTTTCACTTTTGTCAGACAATTGCAATATTCTCACAATAAGCTAATTAGCTCAATTGGAGCATTTCTAGCATGTTTGGTTGAAATTGGAAATTTACATTTTTCAGTTTTGTCAGACAATTGCAATATTCTCACAATAAGCTAATTAGCTCAATTGGAGCATTTCTAGCATGTTTGGTTGAAATTGGAAATTTACATTTTTCAATTTTGTTAGACGTTTGTAATATTCTCACAATAAGCTAATTAGCTCAATTGGAGCATTTCTAGCATGTTTGGTTGAAATTGGAAATTTACATTTTTCAGTTTTGTCAGACAATTGCAATATTCTCTCAATAAGCTAATTAGCTCAATTGGAGCAATTCTAGCATGTTTGGTTGAAATTGGAAATTTACATTTCTCACTTTTGTCAGACAATTGCAATATTCTCACAACAAGCTAATTAGCTCAATTGGAGCATTTCTAGCATGTTTGGTTGAAATTGGAAATTTATATTTTTCACTTTTGTTAGACGTTTGTAATATTCTCACAATAAGCTAATTAGCTCAATTGGAGCATTTCTAGCATGTTTGGTTGAAATTGGAAATTTACATTTTTCAGTTTTGTCAGACAATTGCAATATTCTCTCAATAAGCTAATTAGCTCAATTGGAGCATTTCTAGCATGTTTGGTTGAAATTGGAAATTTACATTTTTCAATTTTGTTAGACGTTTGTAATATTCTCACAATAAGCTAATTAGCCCAATTGGAGCATTTCTAGCATGTTTGGTTGAAATTGGAAATTTACATTTTTCAATTTTGTTAGACGTTTGTAATATTCTCACAATAAGCTAATTAGCTCAATTGGAGCATTTCTAGCATGTTTGGTTGAAATTGGAAATTTACATTTTTCAGTTTTGTCAGACAATTGCAATATTCTCTCAATAAGCTAATTAGCTCAATTGGAACATTTCTAGCATGTTTGGTTGAAATTGGAAATTTACATTTTTCAATTTTGTTAGACGTTTGTAATATTCTCACAATAAGCTAATTAGCTCAATTGGAGCATTTCTAGCATGTTTGGTTGAAATTGGAAATTTACATTTTTCAGTTTTGTCAGACGTTTGTAGTATTCTCACAATAAGCTAATTAGCTCAATTGGAGCATTTCTAGCATGTTTGGTTGAAATTGGAAATTTACAATTCTCACTTTTGTCAGACAATTGCAATATTCTCACAACAAGCTAATTAGCTCAATTGGAGCATTTCTAGCATGTTTGGTTGAAATTGGAAATTTACATTTTTCACTTTTGTCAGACAATTGCAATATTCTCACAATAAGCTAATTAGCTCAATTGGAGCATTTCTAGCATGTTTGGTTGAATTTGGAAATTTACATTTTTCAGTTTTGTCAGACGTTTGTAATATTCTCACAATAAGCTAATTAGCTCAATTGGAGCATTTCTAGCATGTTTGGTTGAAATTGGAAATTTACCTTTTCACTTTTGTCAGACAATTGCAATATTCTCACAATAAGCTAATTAGCTCAATTGGAGCATTTCTAGCATGTTTGGTTGAAATTGGAAATTTACATTTTTCACTTTTGTCAGACAATTGTAATATTCTCACAATAAGCTAATTAGCTCAATTGGAGCATTTCTAGCATGTTTGGTTGAAATTGGAATTTTACATTTTTCAGTTTTGTCAGACAATTGCAATATTCTCTCAATAAGCTAATTAGCTCAATTGGAGCATTTCTAGCATGTTTGGTTGAAATTCGAAATTTACATTATTCAGTTTTGTCAGACGTTTGTAATATTCTCACAATAAGCTAATTAGCTCAATTGGAGCATTTCTAGCATGTTTGGTTGAAATTGGAAATTTACATTTTTCAGTTTTGTAAGACGTTTGTAAAATTCTTACAGTAGGCTTATTTGCGCAATTTGAGCATTTCTAGCATGTTTGGTTGAAATTGGAAATTTACATTTTTCACTTTTGTCAGACAATTGCAATATTCTCACAATAAGCTAATTAGCTCAATTGGAGCATTTCTAGAATGTTTGGTTGAAATTGGAAATTTACATTTTTCAGTGTTGTCAGACGTTTGTAATATTCTCACAATAAGCTAATTAGCTAAATTGGAGCATTTCTAGCATGTTTGGTTGAAATTGCAAATTTACATTTTTCAATTTTGTTAGACGTTTGTAATATTCTCACAATAAGCTAATTAGCTCAATTGGAGCATTTCTAGCATGTTTGGTTGAAATTGGAAATTTACATTTTTCACTTTTGTCAGACAATTGCAATATTCTCACAATAAGCCAATTAGTTCAATTGGAGCATTTCTAGCATGTTTGGTTGAAATTGGAAATTTACATTTTTCACTTTTGTCAGACAGTTGCAATATTCTCTCAATAAGCTAATTAGCTCATTTGGAGCATTTCTAGCATGTTTGGTTGAAATTGGAAATTTACATTTTTCACTTTTGTCAGACGTTTGTAATATTCTCACAATAAGCTAATTAGCTCAATTGGAGCATTTCTAGCATGTTTGGTTGAAATTGGAATTTTACATTTTTCAGTTTTGTCAGACAATTGCAATATTCTCTCAATAAGCTAATTAGCTCAATTGGAGCATTTCTAGCATGTTTGGTTGAAATTCGAAATTTACATTTTTCAGTTTTGTCAGACGTTTGTAATATTCTCACAATAAGCTAATTAGCTCAATTGGAGCATTTCTAGCATGTTTGGTTGAAATTGGAAATTTACATTTTTCAGTGTTGTCAGACGTTTGTAATATTCTCACAATAAGCTAATTAGCTCAATTGGAGCATTTCTAGCATGTTTAATTGAAATTGGAAATTTACATTTTTCATTTTTGTCAGACAATTGCAATATTCTCACAATAAGCTAATTAGCTCAATTGGAGCATTTCTAGCATGTTTGGTTGAAATTGGAAATTTACATTTTTCAATTTTGTTAGACGTTTGTAATATTCTCACAATAAGCTAATTAGCTCAATTGGAGCATTTTTAGCATGTTTGGTTGAAATTGGAAATTTACATTTTTCAGTTTTGTCAGACAATTGCAATATTCTCTCAATAAGCTAATTAGCTCAATTGGAGCATTTCTAGCATGTTTGGTTGAAATTGGAAATTTACATTTTTCACTATTGTCAGACAATTGCAATATTCTCACAATAAGCTAATTAGCTCAATTGGAGCATTTCTAGCATGTTTGGTTGAAATTGGAAATTTACATTTCTCACTTTTGTCAGACAATTGCAATATTCTCACAACAAGCTAATTAGCTCAATTGGAGCATTTCTAGCATGTTTGGTTGAAATTGGAAATTTACATTTTTCACTATTGTCAGACAATTGCAATATTCTCACAATAAGCTAATTAGCTCAATTGGAGCATTTCTAGCATGTTTGGTTGAATTTGGAAATTTACATTTTTCAGTTTTGTCAGACGTTTGTAATATTCTCACAATAAGCTAATTAGCTCAATTGGAGCATTTCTAGCATGTTTGGTTGAAATTGGAAATTTACCTTTTCACTTTTGTCAGACAATTGCAATATTCTCACAATAAGCTAATTAGCTCAATTGGAGCATTTCTAGCATGTTTGGTTGAAATTGGAAATTTACATTTTTCACTTTTGTCAGACGTTTGTAATATTCTCACAATAAGCTAATTAGCTCAATTGGAGCATTTCTAGCATGTTTGGTTGAAATTGGAATTTTACATTTTTCAGTTTTGTCAGACAATTGCAATATTCTCTCAATAAGCTAATTAGCTCAATTGGAGCATTTCTAGCATGTTTGGTTGAAATTCGAAATTTACATTATTCAGTTTTGTCAGACGTTTGTAATATTCTCACAATAAGCTAATTAGCTCAATTGGAGCATTTCTAGCATGTTTGGTTGAAATTGGAAATTTACATTTTTCAGTTTTGTCAGACGTTTGTAAAATTCTTACAGTAGGCTTATTTGCGCAATTTGAGCATTTCTAGCATGTTTGGTTGAAATTGGAAATTTACATTTTTCACTTTTGTCAGACAATTGCAATATTCTCACAATAAGCTAATTAGCTCAATTGGAGCATTTCTAGAATGTTTGGTTGAAATTGGAAATTTACATTTTTCAGTGTTGTCAGACGTTTGTAATATTCTCACAATAAGCTAATTAGCTAAATTGGAGCATTTCTAGCATGTTTGGTTGAAATTGCAAATTTACATTTTTCAATTTTGTTAGACGTTTGTAATATTCTCACAATAAGCTAATTAGCTCAATTGGAACATTTCTAGCATGTTTGGTTGAAATTGGAAATTTACATTTTTCACTTTTGTCAGACAATTGCAATATTCTCACAATAAGCCAATTAGTTCAATTGGAGCATTTCTAGCATGTTTGGTTGAAATTGGAAATTTACATTTTTCACTTTTGTCAGACAGTTGCAATATTCTCTCAATAAGCTAATTAGCTCATTTGGAGCATTTCTAGCCTGTTTGGTTGAAATTAGAAATTTACATTTTTCAGTGTTGTCAGACGTTTGTAATATTTTCACAATAAGCTAATTAGCTCAATTGGAGCATTTCTAGCATGTTTGGTTGAAATTGGAAATTTACATTTTTCAGTTTTGTCAGACGTTTGTAAAATTCTTACAGTAGGCTTATTTGCGCAATTTGAGCATTTTTAGCATGTTTAATTGAAATTGGAAATTTACATTTTTCACTTTTGTCAGACAATTGCAATATTCTCACAATAAGCTAATTAGCTCAATTGGAGCATTTCTAGCATGTTTGGTTGAAATTGTAAATTTACATTTTTCAGCGTTGTCAGACGTTTGTAATATTCTCACAATAAGCTAATTAGCTCAATTGGAGCATTTCTAGCATGTTTGGTTGAAATTGGAAATTTACATTTTTCACTTTTGTCAGACAATTGCAATATTCTCACAATAAGCTAATTAGCTCAATTGGAGCATTTCTAGCATGTTTGGTTGAAATTGGAAATTTACATTTTTCACTTTTGTCAGACGTTTGTAATATTCTCACAATAAGCTAATTAGCTCAATTGGAGCATTTCTAGCATGTTTGGTTGAAATTGGAATTTTACATTTTTCAGTTTTGTCAGACAATTGCAATATTCTCTCAATAAGCTAATTAGCTCAATTGGAGCATTTCTAGCATGTTTGGTTGAAATTCGAAATTTACATTATTCAGTTTTGTCAGACGTTTGTAATATTCTCACAATAAGCTAATTAGCTCAATTGGAGCATTTCTAGCATGTTTGGTTGAAATTGGAAATTTACATTTTTCAGTTTTGTCAGACGTTTGTAAAATTCTTACAGTAGGCTTATTTGCGCAATTTGAGCATTTCTAGCATGTTTGGTTGAAATTGGAAATTTACATTTTTCACTTTTGTCAGACAATTGCAATATTCTCACAATAAGCTAATTAGCTCAATTGGAGCATTTCTAGAATGTTTGGTTGAAATTGGAAATTTACATTTTTCAGTGTTGTCAGACGTTTGTAATATTCTCACAATAAGCTAATTAGCTAAATTGGAGCATTTCTAGCATGTTTGGTTGAAATTGCAAATTTACATTTTTCAATTTTGTTAGACGTTTGTAATATTCTCACAATAAGCTAATTAGCTCAATTGGAACATTTCTAGCATGTTTGGTTGAAATTGGAAATTTACATTTTTCACTTTTGTCAGACAATTGCAATATTCTCACAATAAGCCAATTAGTTCAATTGGAGCATTTCTAGCATGTTTGGTTGAAATTGGAAATTTACATTTTTCACTTTTGTCAGACAGTTGCAATATTCTCTCAATAAGCTAATTAGCTCATTTGGAGCATTTCTAGCCTGTTTGGTTGAAATTAGAAATTTACATTTTTCAGTGTTGTCAGACGTTTGTAATATTTTCACAATAAGCTAATTAGCTCAATTGGAGCATTTCTAGCATGTTTGGTTGAAATTGGAAATTTACATTTTTCAGTTTTGTCAGACGTTTGTAAAATTCTTACAGTAGGCTTATTTGCGCAATTTGAGCATTTTTAGCATGTTTAATTGAAATTGGAAATTTACATTTTTCACTTTTGTCAGACAATTGCAATATTCTCACAATAAGCTAATTAGCTCAATTGGAGCATTTCTAGCATGTTTGGTTGAAATTGTAAATTTACATTTTTCAGCGTTGTCAGACGTTTGTAATATTCTCACAATAAGCTAATTAGCTCAATTGGAGCATTTCTAGCATGTTTGGTTGAAATTGGAAATTTACATTTTTCACTTTTGTCAGACAATTGCAATATTCTCACAATAAGCTAATTAGCTCAATTGGAGCATTTCTAGCATGTTTGGTTGAAATTGGAAATTTACATTTTTCAGTGTTGTCAGACGTTTGTAATATTCTCACAATAAGCTAATTAGCTAAATTGGAGCATTTCTAGCATGTTTGGTTGAAATTGCAAATTTACATTTTTCAATTTTGTTAGACGTTTGTAATATTCTCACAATAAGCTAATTAGCTCAATTGGAGCATTTCTAGCATGTTTGGTTGAAATTGGAAATTTACATTTTTCACTTTTGTCAGACAATTGCAATATTCTCACAATAAGCCAATTAGCTCAATTGGAGCATTTCTAGCATGTTTGGTTGAAATTGGAAATTTACATTTTTCACTTTTGTCAGACAGTTGCAATATTCTCTCAATAAGCTAATTAGCTCATTTGGAGCATTTCTAGCCTGTTTGGTTGAAATTAGAAATTTACATTTTTCAGTGTTGTCAGACGTTTGTAATATTTTCACAATAAGCTAATTAGCTCAATTGGAGCATTTCTAGCATGTTTGGTTGAAATTGGAAATTTACATTTTTCAGTTTTGTCAGACGTTTGTAAAATTCTTTCAGTAGGCTTATTTGCGCAATTTGAGCATTTCTAGCATGTTTAATTGAAATTGGAAATTTACATTTTTCACTTTTGTCAGACAATTGCAATATTCTCACAATAAGCTAATTAGCTCAATTGGAGCATTTCTAGCATGTTTGGTTGATATTGTAAATTTACATTTTTCAGTGTTGTCAGACGTTTGTAATATTCTCACAATAAGCTAATTAGCTCAATTGGAGCATTTCTAGCATGTTTGGTTGAAATTGGAAATTTACATTTTTCACTTTTGTCAGACAATTGCAATATTCTCACAATAAGCTAATTAGCTCAATTGGAGCATTTCTAGCATGTTTGGTTGAAATTGGAAATTTACATTTTTCAATTTTGTTAGACGTTTGTAATATTCTCACAATAAGCTAATTAGCTCAATTGGAGCATTTCTAGCATGTTTGGTTGAAACTGGAAATTTACATTTTTCAATTTTGTTAGACGTTTGTAATATTCTCACAATAAGCTAATTAGCTCAATTGGAGCATTTCTAGCATGTTTGGTTGAAATTGGAAATTTACATTTTTCAGTTTTGTCAGACAATTGCAATATTCTCTCAATAAGCTAATTAGCTCAATTGGAGCATTTCTAGCATGTTTGGTTGAAATTGGAATTTTACATTTTTCAATTTTGTTAGACGTTTGTAATATTTTCACAATAAGCTAATTAGCTCAATTGGAGCATTTCTAGCATGTTTGGTTGAAATTGGAAATTTACATTTTTCAATTTTGTTAGACGTTTGTAATATTCTCACAATAAGCTAATTAGCTCAATTGGAGCATTTCTAGCATGTTTGGTTGAAATTGGAAATTTACATTTTTCAGTGTTGTCAGACAATTGCAATATTCTCTCAATAAGCTAATTAGCTCAATTGGAGCATTTCTAGCATGTTTGGTTGAAATTGGAAATTTACATTTTTCAATTTTGTTAGACGTTTGTAATATTCTCACAATAAGCTAATTAGCTCAATTGGAGCATTTCTAGCATGTTTGGTTGAAATTGGAAATTTACATTTTTCAGTTTTGTCAGACAATTGCAATATTCTCTCAATAAGCTAATTAGCTCAATTGGAGCATTTCTAGCATGTTTGGTTGAAATTGGAAATTTACATTTTTCACTTTTGTCAGACGTTTGTAGTATTCTCACAATAAGCTAATTAGCTCAATTGGAGCATTTCTAGCATGTTTGGTTGAAATTGGAAATTTACATTTCTCACTTTTGTCAGACAATTGCAATATTCACACAACAAGCTAATTAGCTCAATTGGAGCATTTCTAGCATGTTTGGTTGAAATTGGAAATTTACATTTTTCACTTTTGTCAGACAATTGCAATATTCTCACAATAAGCTAATTAGCTCATTTGGAGCATTTCTAGCATGTTTGGTTGAATTTGGAAATTTACATTTTTCAGTGATGTCAGACGTTTGTAATATTCTCACAATAAGCTAATTAGCTCAATTGGAGCATTTCTAGCATGTTTGGTTGAAATTGGAAATTTACATTTTTCACTTTTGTCAGACAATTGCAATATTCTCACAATAAGCTAATTAGCTCAATTGGAGCATTTCTAGCATGTTTGGTTGAAATTGGAAGTTTACATTTTTCAATTTTGTTAGACGTTTGTAATATTCTCACAATAAGCTAATTAGCTCAATTGGAGCATTTCTAGCATGTTTGGTTGAAATTGGAAATTTACATTTTTCACTTTTGTCAGACGTTTGTAATATTCGCACAATAAGCTAATTAGCTCAATTGGAGCATTTCTAGCATGTTTGGTTGAAATTGGAAATTTCCATTTTTCAGTTTTGTCAGACGTTTGTAAAATTCTTACAGTAGGCTTATTTGCGCAATTTGAGCATTTCTAGCATGTTTGGTTGAAATTGGAATTTTACATTTTTCACTTTTGTCAGACAATTGCAATATTCTCACAATAAGCTAATTAGCTCAATTGGAGCATTTCTAGCATGTTTGGTTGAAATTGGAAATTTACATTTTTCACTTCTGTCAGACAATTGCAATATTCTCACTATAAGCTAATTAGCTCAATTTGAGCATTTCTAGCATGTTTGGTTGAAATTGGAAATTTACATTTTTCAATTTTGTTAGACGTTTGTAATATTTTCACAATAAGCTAATTAGCTCAATTGGAGCATTTCTAGCATGTTTGGTTGAAATTGGAAATTTACATTTTTCAGTGTTGTCAGACAATTGCAATATTCTCACTATAAGCTAATTAGCTCAATTGGAGCATTTCTAGCATGTTTGGTTGAAATTGGAAATTTACATTTTTCACTTTTGTCAGACGTTTGTAGTATTCTCACAATAAGCTAATTAGCTCAATTGGAGCATTTCTAGCATGTTTGGTTGAAATTGGAAATTTACATTTCTCACTTTTGTCAGACAATTGCAATATTCACACAACAAGCTAATTAGCTCAATTGGAGCATTTCTAGCATGTTTGGTTGAAATTGGAAATTTACATTTTTCAGTGTTGTCAGACAATTGCAATATTCTCTCAATAAGCTAATTAGCTCAATTGGAGCATTTCTAGCATGTTTGGTTGAAATTGGAAATTTACATTTTTCAATTTTGTTAGACGTTTGTAATATTCTCACAATAAGCTAATTAGCTCAATTGGAGCATTTCTAGCATGTTTGGTTGAAATTGGAAATTTACATTTTTCAGTTTTGTCAGACAATTGCAATATTCTCTCAATAAGCTAATTAGCTCAATTGGAGCATTTCTAGCATGTTTGGTTGAAATTGGAAATTTACATTTTTCACTTTTGTCAGACGTTTGTAGTATTCTCACAATAAGCTAATTAGCTCAATTGGAGCATTTCTAGCATGTTTGGTTGAAATTGGAAATTTACATTTCTCACTTTTGTCAGACAATTGCAATATTCACACAACAAGCTAATTAGCTCAATTGGAGCATTTCTAGCATGTTTGGTTGAAATTGGAAATTTACATTTTTCACTTTTGTCAGACAATTGCAATATTCTCACAATAAGCTAATTAGCTCATTTGGAGCATTTCTAGCATGTTTGGTTGAATTTGGAAATTTACATTTTTCAGTGTTGTCAGACGTTTGTAATATTCTCACAATAAGCTAATTAGCTCAATTGGAGCATTTCTAGCATGTTTGGTTGAAATTGGAAATTTACATTTTTCACTTTTGTCAGACAATTGCAATATTCTCACAATAAGCTAATTAGCTCAATTGGAGCATTTCTAGCATGTTTGGTTGAAATTGGAAGTTTACATTTTTCAATTTTGTTAGACGTTTGTAATATTCTCACAATAAGCTAATTAGCTCAATTGGAGCATTTCTAGCATGTTTGGTTGAAATTGGAAATTTACATTTTTCACTTTTGTCAGACGTTTGTAATATTCGCACAATAAGCTAATTAGCTCAATTGGAGCATTTCTAGCATGTTTGGTTGAAATTGGAAATTTCCATTTTTCAGTTTTGTCAGACGTTTGTAAAATTCTTACAGTAGGCTTATTTGCGCAATTTGAGCATTTCTAGCATGTTTGGTTGAAATTGGAATTTTACATTTTTCACTTTTGTCAGACAATTGCAATATTCTCACAATAAGCTAATTAGCTCAATTGGAGCATTTCTAGCATGTTTGGTTGAAATTGGAAATTTACATTTTTCAGTGTTGTCAGACGTTTGTAATATTCTCACAATAAGCTAATTAGCTAAATTGGAGCATTTCTAGCATGTTTGGTTGAAATTGCAAATTTACATTTTTCACTTCTGTCAGACAATTGCAATATTCTCACTATAAGCTAATTAGCTCAATTTGAGCATTTCTAGCATGTTTGGTTGAAATTGGAAATTTACATTTTTCAATTTTGTTAGACGTTTGTAATATTTTCACAATAAGCTAATTAGCTCAATTGGAGCATTTCTAGCATGTTTGGTTGAAATTGGAAATTTACATTTTTCACTTTTGTCAGACAATTGCAATATTCTCAAAATAAGCTAATTAGCTCATTTGGAGCATTTCTAGCATGTTTGGTTGAAATTGGAAATTTACATTTTTCACTTTTGTCAGACAGTTGCAATATTCTCTCAATAAGCTAATTAGCTCAATTGGAGCATTTCTAGCATGTTTGGTTGAAATTGGAAATTTACATTTTTCAGTGTTGTCAGACGTTTGTAATATTCGCACAATAAGCTAATTAGCTCAATTGGAGCATTTCTAGCATGTTTAATTGAAATTGGAAATTTACATTTTTCACTTTTGTCAGACAATTGCAATATTCTCACAATAAGCTAATTAGCTCAATTGGAGCATTTCTAGCATGTTTGGTTGAAATTGGAAATTTACATTTTTCAGTTTTGTCAGACAATTGCAATATTCTCTCAATAAGCTAATTAGCTCAATTGGAGCATTTCTAGCATGTTTGGTTGAAATTGGAAATTTACATTTTTCAATTTTGTTAGACGTTTGTAATATTCTCACAATAAGCTAATTAGCTCAATTGGAGCATTTCTAGCATGTTTGGTTGAAATTGGAAATTTACATTTTTCAGTTTTGTCAGACATATGCAATATTCTCTCAATAAGCTAATTAGCTCAATTGGAGCAATTCTAGCATGTTTGGTTGAAATTGGAAATTTACATTTCTCACTTTTGTCAGACAATTGCAATATTCTCACAACAAGCTAATTAGCTCAATTGGAGCATTTCTAGCATGTTTGGTTGAAATTGGAAATTTATATTTTTCACTTTTGTTAGACGTTTGTAATATTCTCACAATAAGCTAATTAGCTCAATTGGAGCATTTCTAGCATGTTTGGTTGAAATTGGAAATTTACATTTTTCAGTTTTGTCAGACAATTGCAATATTCTCTCAATAAGCTAATTAGCTCAATTGGAGCATTTCTAGCATGTTTGGTTGAAATTGGAAATTTACATTTTTCAATTTTGTTAGACGTTTGTAATATTCTCACAATAAGCTAATTAGCCCAATTGGAGCATTTCTAGCATGTTTGGTTGAAATTGGAAATTAACATTTTTCAATTTTGTTAGACGTTTGTAATATTCTCACAATAAGCTAATTAGCTCAATTGGAGCATTTCTAGCATGTTTGGTTGAAATTGGAAATTTACATTTTTCAGTTTTGTCAGACAATTGCAATATTCTCTCAATAAGCTAATTAGCTCAATTGGAACATTTCTAGCATGTTTGGTTGAAATTGGAAATTTACATTTTTCAATTTTGTTAGACGTTTGTAATATTCTCACAATAAGCTAATTAGCTCAATTGGAGCATTTCTAGCATGTTTGGTTGAAATTGGAAATTTACATTTTTCAGTTTTGTCAGACGTTTGTAATATTCTCACAATAAGCTAATTAGCTAAATTGGAGCATTTCTAGCATGTTTGGTTGAAATTGCAAATTTACATTTTTCACTTCTGTCAGACAATTGCAATATTCTCACTATAAGCTAATTAGCTCAATTTGAGCATTTCTAGCATGTTTGGTTGAAATTGGAAATTTACATTTTTCAATTTTGTTAGACGTTTGTAATATTTTCACAATAAGCTAATTAGCTCAATTGGAGCATTTCTAGCATGTTTGGTTGAAATTGGAAATTTACATTTTTCACTTTTGTCAGACAATTGCAATATTCTCAAAATAAGCTAATTAGCTCATTTGGAGCATTTCTAGCATGTTTGGTTGAAATTGGAAATTTACATTTTTCACTTTTGTCAGACGTTTGTAATATTCTCACAATAAGCTAATTAGCTCAATTGGAGCATTTCTAGCATGTTTAATTGAAATTGGAAATTTACATTTTTCACTTTTGTCAGACAATTGCAATATTCTCACAATAAGCTAATTAGCTCAATTGGAGCATTTCTAGCATGTTTGGTTGAAATTGGAAATTTACATTTTTCAGTTTTGTCAGACAATTGCAATATTCTCTCAATAAGCTAATTAGCTCAATTGGAGCATTTCTAGCATGTTTGGTTGAAATTGGAAATTTACATTTTTCAATTTTGTTAGACGTTTGTAATATTCTCACAATAAGCTAATTAGCTCAATTGGAGCATTTCTAGCATGTTTGGTTGAAATTGGAAATTTACATTTTTCAGTTTTGTCAGACAATTGCAATATTCTCTCAATAAGCTAATTAGCTCAATTGGAGCAATTCTAGCATGTTTGGTTGAAATTGGAAATTTACATTTCTCACTTTTGTCAGACAATTGCAATATTCTCACAACAAGCTAATTAGCTCAATTGGAGCATTTCTAGCATGTTTGGTTGAAATTGGAAATTTATATTTTTCACTTTTGTTAGACGTTTGTAATATTCTCACAATAAGCTAATTAGCTCAATTGGAGCATTTCTAGCATGTTTGGTTGAAATTGGAAATTTACATTTTTCAGTTTTGTCAGACAATTGCAATATTCTCTCAATGAGCTAATTAGCTCAATTGGAGCATTTCTAGCATGTTTGGTTGAAATTGGAAATTTACATTTTTCAATTTTGTTAGACGTTTGTAATATTCTCACAATAAGCTAATTAGCCCAATTGGAGCATTTCTAGCATGTTTGGTTGAAATTGGAAATTTACATTTTTCAATTTTGTTAGACGTTTGTAATATTCTGACAATAAGCTAATTAGCTCAATTGGAGCATTTCTAGCATGTTTGGTTGAAATTGGAAATTTACATTTTTCAGTTTTGTCAGACAATTGCAATATTCTCTCAATAAGCTAATTAGCTCAATTGGAGCATTTCTAGCATGTTTGGTTGAAATTGGAAATTTACATTTTTCAATTTTGTTAGACGTTTGTAATATTCTCACAATAAGCTAATTAGCTCAATTGGAGCATTTCTAGCATGTTTGGTTGAAATTGGAAATTTACATTTTTCAATTTTGTTAGACGTTTGTAATATTCTCACAATAAGCTAATTAGCTCAATTGGAGCATTTCTAGCATGTTTGGTTGAAATTGGAAATTTACATTTTTCAGTGTTGTCAGACGTTTGTAATATTCTCACAATAAGCTAATTAGCTCAATTGGAGCATTTCTAGCATGTTTGGTTGAAATTGGAAATTTACATTTTTCAATTTTGTTAGACGTTTGTAATATTCTCACAAAAAGCTAATTAGCTCAATTGGAGCATTTCTAGCATGTTTGGTTGAAATTGGAAATTTACATTTTTCAGTTTTGTCAGACGTTTGTAGTATTCTCACAATAAGCTAATTAGCTCAATTGGAGCATTTCTAGCATGTTTGGTTGAAATTGGAAATTTACATTTCTCACTTTTGTCAGACAATTGCAATATTCTCTCAATAAGCTAATTAGCTCATTTGGAGCATTTCTAGCATGTTTGGTTGAAATTAGAAATTTACATTTTTCAGTGTTGTCAGACGTTTGTAATATTCTCACAATAAGCTAATTAGCTCAATTGGAGCATTTCTAGCATGTTTGGTTGAAATTGGAAATTTACATTTTTCACTTTTGTCAGACAATTGCAATATTCTCACAATAAGCTAATTAGCTCAATTGGAGCATTTCTAGCATGTTTGGTTGAAATTGGAAATTTACATTTTTCAATTTTGTTAGACGTTTGTAATATTCTCACAATAAGCTAATTAGCTCAATTGGAGCATTTCTAGCATGTTTGGTTGAAATTGGAAATTTACATTTTTCAATTTTGTTAGACGTTTGTAATATTCTCACAATAAGCTAATTAGCTCAATTGGAGCATTTCTAGCATGTTTGGTTGAAATTGGAAATTTACATTTTTCAGTTTTGTCAGACAATTGCAATATTCTCTCAATAAGCTAATTAGCTCAATTGGAGCATTTCTAGCATGTTTGGTTGAAATTGGAAATTTACATTTTTCAATTTTGTTAGACGTTTGTAATATTCTCACAATAAGCTAATTAGCTCAATTGGAGCATTTCTAGCATGTTTGGTTGAAATTGGAAATTTACATTTTTCAGTGTTGTCAGACAATTGCAATATTCTCTCAATAAGCTAATTAGCTCAATTGGAGCATTTCTAGCATGTTTGGTTGAAATTGGAAATTTACATTTTTCAATTTTGTTAGACGTTTGTAATATTCTCACAATAAGCTAATTAGCTCAATTGGAGCATTTCTAGCATGTTTGGTTGAAATTGGAAATTTACATTTTTCAGTTTTGTCAGACAATTGCAATATTCTCTCAATAAGCTAATTAGCTCAATTGGAGCATTTCTAGCATGTTTGGTTGAAATTGGAAATTTACATTTTTCAGTTTTGTCAGACGTTTGTAGTATTCTCACAATAAGCTAATTAGCTCAATTGGAGCATTTCTAGCATGTGTGGTTGAAATTGGAAATTTACATTTCTCACTTTTGTCAGACAATTGCAATATTCACACAACAAGCTAATTAGCTCAATTGGAGCATTTCTAGCATGTTTGGTTGAAATTGGAAATTTACATTTTTCACTTTTGTCAGACAATTGCAATATTCTCACAATAAGCTAATTAGCTCAATTGGAGCATTTCTAGCATGTTTGGTTGAATTTGGAAATTTACATTTTTCAGTGTTGTCAGACGTTTGTAATATTCTCACAATAAGCTAATTAGCTCAATTGGAGCATTTCTAGCATGTTTGGTTGAAATTGGAAATTTACATTTTTCACTTTTGTCAGACAATTGCAATATTCTCACAATAAGCTAATTAGCTCAATTGGAGCATTTCTAGCATGTTTGGTTGAAATTGGAAGTTTACATTTTTCAATTTTGTTAGACGTTTGTAATATTCTCACAATAAGCTAATTAGCTCAATTGGAGCATTTCTAGCATGTTTGGTTGAAATTGGAAATTTACATTTTTCACTTTTGTCAGACGTTTGTAATATTCGCACAATAAGCTAATTAGCTCAATTGGAGCATTTCTAGCATGTTTGGTTGAAATTGGAAATTTCCATTTTTCAGTTTTGTCAGACGTTTGTAAAATTCTTACAGTAGGCTTATTTGCGCAATTTGAGCATTTCTAGCATGTTTGGTTGAAATTGGAATTTTACATTTTTCACTTTTGTCAGACAATTGCAATATTCTCACAATAAGCTAATTAGCTCAATTGGAGCATTTCTAGCATGTTTGGTTGAAATTGGAAATTTACATTTTTCAGTGTTGTCAGACGTTTGTAATATTCTCACAATAAGCTAATTAGCTAAATTGGAGCATTTCTAGCATGTTTGGTTGAAATTGCAAATTTACATTTTTCACTTCTGTCAGACAATTGCAATATTCTCACTATAAGCTAATTAGCTCAATTTGAGCATTTCTAGCATGTTTGGTTGAAATTGGAAACTTACATTTTTCAATTTTGTTAGACGTTTGTAATATTTTCACAATAAGCTAATTAGCTCAATTGGAGCATTTCTAGCATGTTTGGTTGAAATTGGAAATTTACATTTTTCACTTTTGTCAGACAATTGCAATATTCTCAAAATAAGCTAATTAGCTCATTTGGAGCATTTCTAGCATGTTTGGTTGAAATTGGAAATTTACATTTTTCACTTTTGTCAAACAGTTGCAATATTCTCTCAATAAGCTAATTAGCTCAATTGGAGCATTTCTAGCATGTTTGGTTGAAATTGGAAATTTACATTTTTCAGTGTTGTCAGACGTTTGTAATATTCTCACAATAAGCTAATTAGCTCAATTGGAGCATTTCTAGCATGTTTAATTGAAATTGGAAATTTACATTTTTCACTTTTGTCAGACAATTGCAATATTCTCACAATAAGCTAATTAGCTCAATTGGAGCATTTCTAGCATGTTTGGTTGAAATTGGAAATTTACATTTTTCAGTTTTGTCAGACAATTGCAATATTCTCTCAATAAGCTAATTAGCTCAATTGGAGCATTTCTAGCATGTTTGGTTGAAATTGGAAATTTACATTTTTCAATTTTGTTAGACGTTTGTAATATTCTCACAATAAGCTAATTAGCTCAATTGGAGCATTTCTAGCATGTTTGGTTGAAATTGGAAATTTACATTTTTCAGTTTTGTCAGACAATTGCAATATTCTCTCAATAAGCTAATTAGCTCAATTGGAGCAATTCTAGCATGTTTGGTTGAAATTGGAAATTTACATTTCTCACTTTTGTCAGACAATTGCAATATTCTCACAACAAGCTAATTAGCTCAATTGGAGCATTTCTAGCATGTTTGGTTGAAATTGGAAATTTATATTTTTCACTTTTGTTAGACGTTTGTAATATTCTCACAATAAGCTAATTAGCTCAATTGGAGCATTTCTAGCATGTTTGGTTGAAATTGGAAATTTACATTTTTCAGTTTTGTCAGACAATTGCAATATTCTCTCAATAAGCTAATTAGCTCAATTGGAGCATTTCTAGCATGTTTGGTTGAAATTGGAAATTTACATTTTTCAATTTTGTTAGACGTTTGTAATATTCTCACAATAAGCTAATTAGCCCAATTGGAGCATTTCTAGCATGTTTGGTTGAAATTGGAAATTTACATTTTTCAATTTTGTTAGACGTTTGTAATATTCTCACAATAAGCTAATTAGCTCGATTGGAGCATTTCTAGCATGTTTGGTTGAAATTGGAAATTTACATTTTTCAGTTTTGTCAGACAATTGCAATATTCTCTCAATAAGCTAATTAGCTCAATTGGAGCATTTCTAGCATGTTTGGTTGAAATTGGAAATTTACATTTTTCAATTTTGTTAGACGTTTGTAATATTCTCACAATAAGCTAATTAGCTCAATTGGAGCATTTCTAGCATGTTTGGTTGAAATTGGAAATTTACATTTTTCAATTTTGTTAGACGTTTGTAATATTCTCACAATAAGCTAATTAGCTCAATTGGAGCATTTCTAGCATGTTTGGTTGAAATTGGAAATTTACATTTTTCAGTTTTGTCAGACAATTGCAATATTCTCTCAATAAGCTAATTAGCTCAATTGGAGCATTTCTAGCATGTTTGGTTGAAATTGGAAATTTACATTTTTCAATTTTGTTAGACGTTTGTAATATTCTCACAATAAGCTAATTAGCTCAATTGGAGCATTTCTAGCATGTTTGGTTGAAATTGGAAATTTACATTTTTCAGTGTTGTCAGACAATTGCAATATTCTCTCAATAAGCTAATTAGCTCAATTGGAGCATTTCTAGCATGTTTGGTTGAAATTGGAAATTTACATTTTTCAATTTTGTTAGACGTTTGTAATATTCTCACAATAAGCTAATTAGCTCAATTGGAGCATTTCTAGCATGTTTGATTGAAATTGGAAATTTACATTTTTCAGTTTTGTCAGACAATTGCAATATTCTCTCAATAAGCTAATTAGCTCAATTGGAGCATTTCTAGCATGTTTGGTTGAAATTGGAAATTTACATTTTTCAGTTTTGTCAGACGTTTGTAATATTCTCACAATGAGCTAATTAGCTAAATTGGAGCATTTCTAGCATGTTTGGTTGAAATTGCAAATTTACATTTTTCACTTCTGTCAGACAATTGCAATATTCTCACTATAAGCTAATTAGCTCAATTTGAGCATTTCTAGCATGTTTGGTTGAAATTGGAAATTTACATTTTTCAATTTTGTTAGACGTTTGTAATATTTTCACAATAAGCTAATTAGCTCAATTGGAGCATTTCTAGCATGTTTGGTTGAAATTGGAAATTTACATTTTTCAGTTTTGTCAGACAATTGCAATATTCTCTCAATAAGCTAATTAGCTCAATTGGAGCATTTCTAGCATGTTTGGTTGAAATTGGAAATTTACATTTTTCAGTTTTGTCAGACGTTTGTAATATTCTCACAATAAGCTAATTAGCTCAATTGGAGCATTTCTAGCATGTTTAATTGAAATTGGAAATTTACATTTTTCACTTTTGTCAGACAATTGCAATATTCTCACAATAAGCTAATTAGCTCAATTGGAGCATTTCTAGCATGTTTGGTTGAAATTGGAAATTTACATTTTTCAGTTTTGTCAGACAATTGCAATATTCTCTCAATAAGCTAATTAGCTCAATTGGAGCATTTCTAGCATGTTTGGTTGAAATTGGAAATTTACATTTTTCAATTTTGTTAGACGTTTGTAATATTCTCACAATAAGCTAATTAGCTCAATTGGAGCATTTCTAGCATGTTTGGATGAAATTGAAAATTTACATTTTTCAGTTTTGTCAGACAATTGCAATATTCTCTCAATAAGCTAATTAGCTCAATTGGAGCAATTCTAGCATGTTTGGTTGAAATTGGAAATTTACATTTCTCACTTTTGTCAGACAATTGCAATATTCTCACAACAAGCTAATTAGCTCAATTGGAGCATTTCTAGCATGTTTGGTTGAAATTGGAAATTTATATTTTTCACTTTTGTTAGACGTTTGTAATATTCTCACAATAAGCTAATTAGCTCAATTCGAGCATTTCTAGCATGTTTGGTTGAAATTGGAAATTTACATTTTTCAGTTTTGTCAGACAATTGCAATATTCTCTCAATGAGCTAATTAGCTCAATTGGAGCATTTCTAGCATGTTTGGTTGAAATTGGAAATTTACATTTTTCAATTTTGTTAGACGTTTGTAATATTCTCACAATAAGCTAATTAGCCCAATTGGAGCATTTCTAGCATGTTTGGTTGAAATTGGAAATTTACATTTTTCAATTTTGTTAGACGTTTGTAATATTCTCACAATAAGCTAATTAGCTCAATTGGAGCATTTCTAGCATGTTTGGTTGAAATTGGAAATTTACATTTTTCAGTTTTGTCAGACAATTGCAATATTCTCTCAATAAGCTAATTAGCTCAATTGGAGCATTTCTAGCATGTTTGGTTGAAATTGGAAATTTACATTTTTCAATTTTGTTAGACGTTTGTAATATTCTCACAATAAGCTAATTAGCTCAATTGGAGCATTTCTAGCATGTTTGGTTGAAATTGGAAATTTACATTTTTCAATTTTGTTAGACGTTTGTAATATTCTCACAATAAGCTAATTAGCTCAATTGGAGCATTTCTAGCATGTTTGGTTGAAATTGGAAATTTACATTTTTCAGTGTTGTCAGACGTTTGTAATATTCTCACAATAAGCTAATTAGCTCAATTGGAGCATTTCTAGCATGTTTGGTTGAAATTGGAAATTTACATTTTTCAATTTTGATAGACGTTTGTAATATTCTCACAAAAAGCTAATTAGCTCAATTGGAGCATTTCTAGCATGTTTGGTTGAAATTGGAAATTTACATTTTTCAGTTTTGTCAGACGTTTGTAGTATTCTCACAATAAGCTAATTAGCTCAATTGGAGCATTTCTAGCATGTTTGGTTGAAATTGGAAATTTACATTTCTCACTTTTGTCAGACAATTGCAATATTCTCTCAATAAGCTAATTAGCTCATTTGGAGCATTGCTAGCATGTTTGGTTGAAATTAGAAATTTACATTTTTCAGTGTTGTCAGACGTTTGTAATATTCTCACAATAAGCTAATTAGCTCAATTGGAGCATTTCTAGCATGTTTGGTTGAAATTGGAAATTTACATTTTTCACTTTTGTCAGACAATTGCAATATTCTCACAATAAGCTAATTAGCTCAATTGGAGCATTTCTAGCATGTTTGGTTGAAATTGGAAATTTACATTTTTCAATTTTGTTAGACGTTTGTAATATTCTCACAATAAGCTAATTAGCTCAATTGGAGCATTTCTAGCATGTTTGGTTGAAATTGGAAATTTACATTTTTCAATTTTGTTAGACGTTTGTAATATTCTCACAATAAGCTAATTAGCTCGATTGGAGCATTTCTAGCATGTTTGGTTGAAATTGGAAATTTACATTTTTCAGTTTTGTCAGACAATTGCAATATTCTCTCAATAAGCTAATTAGCTCAATTGGAGCATTTCTAGCATGTTTGGTTGAAATTGGAAATTTACATTTTTCAATTTTGTTAGACGTTTGTAATATTCTCACAATAAGCTAATTAGCTCAATTGGAGCATTTCTAGCATGTTTGGTTGAAATTGGAAATTTACATTTTTCAATTTTGTTAGACGTTTGTAATATTCTCACAATAAGCTAATTAGCTCAATTGGAGCATTTCTAGCATGTTTGGTTGAAATTGGAAATTTACATTTTTCAATTTTGTTAGACGTTTGTAATATTCTCACAATAAGCTAATTAGCTCGATTGGAGCATTTCTAGCATGTTTGGTTGAAATTGGAAATTTACATTTTTCAGTTTTGTCAGACAATTGCAATATTCTCTCAATAAGCTAATTAGCTCAATTGGAGCATTTCTAGCATGTTTGGTTGAAATTGGAAATTTACATTTTTCAATTTTGTTAGACGTTTGTAATATTCTCACAATAAGCTAATTAGCTCAATTGGAGCATTTCTAGCATGTTTGGTTGAAATTGGAAATTTACATTTTTCAATTTTGTTAGACGTTTGTAATATTCTCACAATAAGCTAATTAGCTCAATTGGAGCATTTCTAGCATGTTTGGTTGAAATTGGAAATTTACATTTTTCAATTTTGTTAGACGTTTGTAATATTCTCACAATAAGCTAATTAGCTCAATTGGAGCATTTCTAGCATGTTTGGTTGAAATTGGAAATTTACATTTTTCAGTGTTGTCAGACAATTGCAATATTCTCTCAATAAGCTAATTAGCTCAATTGGAGCATTTCTAGCATGTTTGGTTGAAATTGGAAATTTACATTTTTCAATTTTGTTAGACGTTTGTAATATTCTCACAATAAGCTAATTAGCTCAATTGGAGCATTTCTAGCATGTTTGATTGAAATTGGAAATTTACATTTTTCAGTTTTGTCAGACAATTGCAATATTCTCTCAATAAGCTAATTAGCTCAATTGGAGCATTTCTAGCATGTTTGGTTGAAATTGGAAATTTACATTTTTCAGTTTTGTCAGACGTTTGTAATATTCTCACAATAAGCTAATTAGCTAAATTGGAGCATTTCTAGCATGTTTGGTTGAAATTGCAAATTTACATTTTTCACTTCTGTCAGACAATTGCAATATTCTCACTATAAGCTAATTAGCTCAATTTGAGCATTTCTAGCATGTTTGGTTGAAATTGGAAATTTACATTTTTCAATTTTGTTAGACGTTTGTAATATTTTCACAATAAGCTAATTAGCTCAATTGGAGCATTTCTAGCATGTTTGGTTGAAATTGGAAATTTACATTTTTCAGTTTTGTCAGACAATTGCAATATTCTCTCAATAAGCTAATTAGCTCAATTGGAGCATTTCTAGCATGTTTGGTTGAAATTGGAAATTTACATTTTTCAGTTTTGTCAGACGTTTGTAATATTCTCACAATAAGCTAATTAGCTCAATTGGAGCATTTCTAGCATGTTTAATTGAAATTGGAAATTTACATTTTTCACTTTTGTCAGACAATTGCAATATTCTCACAATAAGCTAATTAGCTCAATTGGAGCATTTCTAGCATGTTTGGTTGAAATTGGAAATTTACATTTTTCAGTTTTGTCAGACAATTGCAATATTCTCTCAATAAGCTAATTAGCTCAATTGGAGCATTTCTAGCATGTTTGGTTGAAATTGGAAATTTACATTTTTCAATTTTGTTAGACGTTTGTAATATTCTCACAATAAGCTAATTAGCTCAATTGGAGCATTTCTAGCATGTTTGGATGAAATTGAAAATTTACATTTTTCAGTTTTGTCAGACAATTGCAATATTCTCTCAATAAGCTAATTAGCTCAATTGGAGCAATTCTAGCATGTTTGGTTGAAATTGGAAATTTACATTTCTCACTTTTGTCAGACAATTGCAATATTCTCACAACAAGCTAATTAGCTCAATTGGAGCATTTCTAGCATGTTTGGTTGAAATTGGAAATTTATATTTTTCACTTTTGTTAGACGTTTGTAATATTCTCACAATAAGCTAATTAGCTCAATTGGAGCATTTCTAGCATGTTTGGTTGAAATTGGAAATTTACATTTTTCAGTTTTGTCAGACAATTGCAATATTCTCTCAATGAGCTAATTAGCTCAATTGGAGCATTTCTAGCATGTTTGGTTGAAATTGGAAATTTACATTTTTCAATTTTGTTAGACGTTTGTAATATTCTCACAATAAGCTAATTAGCCCAATTGGAGCATTTCTAGCATGTTTGGTTGAAATTGGAAATTTACATTTTTCAATTTTGTTAGACGTTTGTAATATTCTCACAATAAGCTAATTAGCTCAATTGGAGCATTTCTAGCATGTTTGGTTGAAATTGGAAATTTACATTTTTCAGTTTTGTCAGACAATTGCAATATTCTCTCAATAAGCTAATTAGCTCAATTGGAGCATTTCTAGCATGTTTGGTTGAAATTGGAAATTTACATTTTTCAATTTTGTTAGACGTTTGTAATATTCTCACAATAAGCTAATTAGCTCAATTGGAGCATTTCTAGCATGTTTGGTTGAAATTGGAAATTTACATTTTTCAATTTTGTTAGACGTTTGTAATATTCTCACAATAAGCTAATTAGCTCAATTGGAGCATTTCTAGCATGTTTGGTTGAAATTGGAAATTTACATTTTTCAGTGTTGTCAGACGTTTGTAATATTCTCACAATAAGCTAATTAGCTCAATTGGAGCATTTCTAGCATGTTTGGTTGAAATTGGAAATTTACATTTTTCAATTTTGATAGACGTTTGTAATATTCTCACAAAAAGCTAATTAGCTCAATTGGAGCATTTCTAGCATGTTTGGTTGAAATTGGAAATTTACATTTTTCAGTTTTGTCAGACGTTTGTAGTATTCTCACAATAAGCTAATTAGCTCAATTGGAGCATTTCTAGCATGTTTGGTTGAAATTGGAAATTTACATTTCTCACTTTTGTCAGACAATTGCAATATTCTCTCAATAAGCTAATTAGCTCATTTGGAGCATTTCTAGCATGTTTGGTTGAAATTAGAAATTTACATTTTTCAGTGTTGTCAGACGTTTGTAATATTCTCACAATAAGCTAATTAGCTCAATTGGAGCATTTCTAGCATGTTTGGTTGAAATTGGAAATTTACATTTTTCACTTTTGTCAGACAATTGCAATATTCTCACAATAAGCTAATTAGCTCAATTGGAGCATTTCTAGCATGTTTGGTTGAAATTGGAAATTTACATTTTTCAATTTTGTTAGACGTTTGTAATATTCTCACAATAAGCTAATTAGCTCAATTGGAGCATTTCTAGCATGTTTGGTTGAAATTGGAAATTTACATTTTTCAATTTTGTTAGACGTTTGTAATATTCTCACAATAAGCTAATTAGCTCAATTGGAGCATTTCTAGCATGTTTGGTTGAAATTGGAAATTTACATTTTTCAGTTTTGTCAGACAATTGCAATATTCTCTCAATAAGCTAATTAGCTCAATTGGAGCATTTCTAGCATGTTTGGTTGAAATTGGAAATTTACATTTTTCAATTTTGTTAGACGTTTGTAATATTCTCACAATAAGCTAATTAGCTCAATTGGAGCATTTCTAGCATGTTTGGTTGAAATTGGAAATTTAAATTTTTCAATTTTGTTAGACGTTTGTAATATTCTCACAATAAGCTAATTAGCTCAATTGGAGCATTTCTAGCATGTTTGGTTGAAATTGGAAATTTACATTTTTCAGTGTTGTCAGACAATTGCAATATTCTCTCAATAAGCTAATTAGCTCAATTGGAGCATTTCTAGCATGTTTGGTTGAAATTGGAAATTTACATTTTTCAATTTTGTTAGACGTTTGTAATATTCTCACAATAAGCTAATTAGCTCAATTGGAGCATTTCTAGCATGTTTGGTTGAAATTGGAAATTTACATTTTTCAGTTTTGTCAGACAATTGCAATATTCTCTCAATAAGCTAATTAGCTCAATTGGAGCATTTCTAGCATGTTTGGTTGAAATTGGAAATTTACATTTTTCAGTTTTGTCAGACGTTTGTAGTATTCTCACAATAAGCTAATTAGCTCAATTGGAGCATTTCTAGCATGTTTGGTTGAAATTGGAAATTTACATTTCTCACTTTTGTCAGACAATTGCAATATTCACACAACAAGCTAATTAGCTCAATTGGAGCATTTCTAGCATGTTTGGTTGAAATTGGAAATTTACATTTTTCACTTTTGTCAGACAATTGCAATATTCTCACAATAAGCTAATTAGCTCAATTGGAGCATTTCTAGCATGTTTGGTTGAATTTGGAAATTTACATTTTTCAGTGTTGTCAGACGTTTGTAATATTCTCACAATAAGCTAATTAGCTCAATTGGAGCATTTCTAGCATGTTTGGTTGAAATTGGAAATTTACATTTTTCACTTTTGTCAGACAATTGCAATATTCTCACAATAAGCTAATTAGCTCAATTGGAGCATTTCTAGCATGTTTGGTTGAAATTGGAAATTTACATTTTTCAATTTTGTTAGACGTTTGTAATATTCTCACAATAAGCTAATTAGCTCAATTGGAGCATTTCTAGCATGTTTGGTTGAAATTGGAAATTTACATTTTTCACTTTTGTCAGACGTTTGTAATATTCGCACAATAAGCTAATTAGCTCAATTGGAGCATTTCTAGCATGTTTGGTTGAAATTGGAAATTTCCATTTTTCAGTTTTGTCAGACGTTTGTAAAATTCTTACAGTAGGCTTATTTGCGCAATTTGAGCATTTCTAGCATGTTTGGTTGAAATTGGAATTTTACATTTTTCACTTTTGTCAGACAATTGCAATATTCTCACAATAAGCTAATTAGCTCAATTGGAGCATTTCTAGCATGTTTGGTTGAAATTGGAAATTTACATTTTTCAGTGTTGTCAGACGTTTGTAATATTCTCACAATAAGCTAATTAGCTAAATTGGAGCATTTCTAGCATGTTTGGTTGAAATTGCAAATTTACATTTTTCACTTCTGTCAGACAATTGCAATATTCTCACTATAAGCTAATTAGCTCAATTTGAGCATTTCTAGCATGTTTGGTTGAAATTGGAAATTTACATTTTTCAATTTTGTTAGACGTTTGTAATATTTTCACAATAAGCTAATTAGCTCAATTGGAGCATTTCTAGCATGTTTGGTTGAAATTGGAAATTTACATTTTTCACTTTTGTCAGACAATTGCAATATTCTCAAAATAAGCTAATTAGCTCATTTGGAGCATTTCTAGCATGTTTGGTTGAAATTGGAAATTTACATTTTTCACTTTTGTCAAACAGTTGCAATATTCTCTCAATAAGCTAATTAGCTCAATTGGAGCATTTCTAGCATGTTTGGTTGAAATTGGAAATTTACATTTTTCAGTGTTGTCAGACGTTTGTAATATTCTCACAATAAGCTAATTAGCTCAATTGGAGCATTTCTAGCATGTTTGGTTGAAATTGGAAATTTACATTTTTCAATTTTGTTAGACGTTTGTAATATTCTCACAATAAGCTAATTAGCTCAATTGGAGCATTTCTAGCATGTTTGGTTGAAATTGGAAATTTACATTTTTCAGTGTTGTCAGACAATTGCAATATTCTCTCAATAAGCTAATTAGCTCAATTGGAGCATTTCTAGCATGTTTGGTTGAAATTGGAAATTTACATTTTTCAATTTTGTTAGACGTTTGTAATATTCTCACAATAAGCTAATTAGCTCAATTGGAGCATTTCTAGCATGTTTGGTTGAAATTGGAAATTTACATTTTTCAGTTTTGTCAGACAATTGCAATATTCTCTCAATAAGCTAATTAGCTCAATTGGAGCATTTCTAGCATGTTTGGTTGAAATTGGAAATTTACATTTTTCAGTTTTGTCAGACGTTTGTAGTATTCTCACAATAAGCTAATTAGCTCAATTGGAGCATTTCTAGCATGTTTGGTTGAAATTGGAAATTTACATTTCTCACTTTTGTCAGACAATTGCAATATTCACACAATAAGCTAATTAGCTCAATTGGAGCATTTCTAGCATGTTTGGTTGAAATTGGAAATTTACATTTTTCACTTTTGTCAGACAATTGCAATATTCTCACAATAAGCTAATTAGCTCAATTGGAGCATTTCTAGCATGTTTGGTTGAAATTGGAAATTTACATTTTTCAATTTTGTTAGACGTTTGTAATATTCTCACAATAAGCTAATTAGCTCAATTGGAGCATTTCTAGCATGTTTGGTTGAAATTGGAAATTTACATTTTTCAATTTTGTTAGACGTTTGTAATATTCTCACAATAAGCTAATTAGCTCAATTGGAGCATTTCTAGCATGTTTGGTTGAAATTGGAAATTTACATTTTTCAGTTTTGTCAGACAATTGCAATATTCTCTCAATAAGCTAATTAGCTCAATTGGAGCATTTCTAGCATGTTTGGTTGAAATTGGAAATTTACATTTTTCAATTTTGTTAGACGTTTGTAATATTCTCACAATAAGCTAATTAGCTCAATTGGAGCATTTCTAGCATGTTTGGTTGAAATTGGAAATTTAAATTTTTCAATTTTGTTAGACGTTTGTAATATTCTCACAATAAGCTAATTAGCTCAATTGGAGCATTTCTAGCATGTTTGGTTGAAATTGGAAATTTACATTTTTCAGTGTTGTCAGACAATTGCAATATTCTCTCAATAAGCTAATTAGCTCAATTGGAGCATTTCTAGCATGTTTGGTTGAAATTGGAAATTTACATTTTTCAATTTTGTTAGACGTTTGTAATATTCTCACAATAAGCTAATTAGCTCAATTGGAGCATTTCTAGCATGTTTGGTTGAAATTGGAAATTTACATTTTTCAGTTTTGTCAGACAATTGCAATATTCTCTCAATAAGCTAATTAGCTCAATTGGAGCATTTCTAGCATGTTTGGTTGAAATTGGAAATTTACATTTTTCAGTTTTGTCAGACGTTTGTAGTATTCTCACAATAAGCTAATTAGCTCAATTGGAGCATTTCTAGCATGTTTGGTTGAAATTGGAAATTTACATTTCTCACTTTTGTCAGACAATTGCAATATTCACACAACAAGCTAATTAGCTCAATTGGAGCATTTCTAGCATGTTTGGTTGAAATTGGAAATTTACATTTTTCACTTTTGTCAGACAATTGCAATATTCTCACAATAAGCTAATTAGCTCAATTGGAGCATTTCTAGCATGTTTGGTTGAATTTGGAAATTTACATTTTTCAGTGTTGTCAGACGTTTGTAATATTCTCACAATAAGCTAATTAGCTCAATTGGAGCATTTCTAGCATGTTTGGTTGAAATTGGAAATTTACATTTTTCACTTTTGTCAGACAATTGCAATATTCTCACAATAAGCTAATTAGCTCAATTGGAGCATTTCTAGCATGTTTGGTTGAAATTGGAAATTTACATTTTTCAATTTTGTTAGACGTTTGTAATATTCTCACAATAAGCTAATTAGCTCAATTGGAGCATTTCTAGCATGTTTGGTTGAAATTGGAAATTTACATTTTTCACTTTTGTCAGACGTTTGTAATATTCGCACAATAAGCTAATTAGCTCAATTGGAGCATTTCTAGCATGTTTGGTTGAAATTGGAAATTTCCATTTTTCAGTTTTGTCAGACGTTTGTAAAATTCTTACAGTAGGCTTATTTGCGCAATTTGAGCATTTCTAGCATGTTTGGTTGAAATTGGAATTTTACATTTTTCACTTTTGTCAGACAATTGCAATATTCTCACAATAAGCTAATTAGCTCAATTGGAGCATTTCTAGCATGTTTGGTTGAAATTGGAAATTTACATTTTTCAGTGTTGTCAGACGTTTGTAATATTCTCACAATAAGCTAATTAGCTAAATTGGAGCATTTCTAGCATGTTTGGTTGAAATTGCAAATTTACATTTTTCACTTCTGTCAGACAATTGCAATATTCTCACTATAAGCTAATTAGCTCAATTTGAGCATTTCTAGCATGTTTGGTTGAAATTGGAAATTTACATTTTTCAATTTTGTTAGACGTTTGTAATATTTTCACAATAAGCTAATTAGCTCAATTGGAGCATTTCTAGCATGTTTGGTTGAAATTGGAAATTTACATTTTTCACTTTTGTCAGACAATTGCAATATTCTCAAAATAAGCTAATTAGCTCATTTGGAGCATTTCTAGCATGTTTGGTTGAAATTGGAAATTTACATTTTTCACTTTTGTCAAACAGTTGCAATATTCTCTCAATAAGCTAATTAGCTCAATTGGAGCATTTCTAGCATGTTTGGTTGAAATTGGAAATTTACATTTTTCAGTGTTGTCAGACGTTTGTAATATTCTCACAATAAGCTAATTAGCTCAATTGGAGCATTTCTAGCATGTTTGGTTGAAATTGGAAATTTACATTTTTCAATTTTGTTAGACGTTTGTAATATTCTCACAATAAGCTAATTAGCTCAATTGGAGCATTTCTAGCATGTTTGGTTGAAATTGGAAATTTACATTTTTCAGTGTTGTCAGACAATTGCAATATTCTCTCAATAAGCTAATTAGCTCAATTGGAGCATTTCTAGCATGTTTGGTTGAAATTGGAAATTTACATTTTTCAATTTTGTTAGACGTTTGTAATATTCTCACAATAAGCTAATTAGCTCAATTGGAGCATTTCTAGCATGTTTGGTTGAAATTGGAAATTTACATTTTTCAGTTTTGTCAGACAATTGCAATATTCTCTCAATAAGCTAATTAGCTCAATTGGAGCATTTCTAGCATGTTTGGTTGAAATTGGAAATTTACATTTTTCAGTTTTGTCAGACGTTTGTAGTATTCTCACAATAAGCTAATTAGCTCAATTGGAGCATTTCTAGCATGTTTGGTTGAAATTGGAAATTTACATTTCTCACTTTTGTCAGACAATTGCAATATTCACACAACAAGCTAATTAGCTCAATTGGAGCATTTCTAGCATGTTTGGTTGAAATTGGAAATTTACATTTTTCACTTTTGTCAGACAATTGCAATATTCTCACAATAAGCTAATTAGCTCAATTGGAGCATTTCTAGCATGTTTGGTTGAATTTGGAAATTTACATTTTTCAGTGTTGTCAGACGTTTGTAATATTCTCACAATAAGCTAATTAGCTCAATTGGAGCATTTCTAGCATGTTTGGTTGAAATTGGAAATTTACATTTTTCACTTTTGTCAGACAATTGCAATATTCTCACAATAAGCTAATTAGCTCAATTGGAGCATTTCTAGCATGTTTGGTTGAAATTGGAAGTTTACATTTTTCAATTTTGTTAGACGTTTGTAATATTCTCACAATAAGCTAATTAGCTCAATTGGAGCATTTCTAGCATGTTTGGTTGAAATTGGAAATTTACATTTTTCACTTTTGTCAGACGTTTGTAATATTCGCACAATAAGCTAATTAGCTCAATTGGAGCATTTCTAGCATGTTTGGTTGAAATTGGAAATTTCCATTTTTCAGTTTTGTCAGACGTTTGTAAAATTCTTACAGTAGGCTTATTTGCGCAATTTGAGCATTTCTAGCATGTTTGGTTGAAATTGGAATTTTACATTTTTCACTTTTGTCAGACAATTGCAATATTCTCACAATAAGCTAATTAGCTCAATTGGAGCATTTCTAGCATGTTTGGTTGAAATTGGAAATTTACATTTTTCAGTGTTGTCAGACGTTTGTAATATTCTCACAATAAGCTAATTAGCTAAATTGGAGCATTTCTAGCATGTTTGGTTGAAATTGCAAATTTACATTTTTCACTTCTGTCAGACAATTGCAATATTCTCAAAATAAGCTAATTAGTTCATTTGGAGCATTTCTAGCATGTTTGGTTGAAATTGGAAATTTACATTTTTCACTTTTGTCAAACAGTTGCAATATTCTCTCAATAAGCTAATTAGCTCAATTGGAGCATTTCTAGCATGTTTTGTTGAAATTGGAAATTTACATTTTTCAGTGTTGTCAGACGTTTGTAATATTCTCACAATAAGCTAATTAGCTCAATTGGAGCATTTCTAGCATGTTTAATTGAAATTGGAAATTTACATTTTTCACTTTTGTCAGACAATTGCAATATTCTCACAATAAGCTAATTAGCTCAATTGGAGCATTTCTAGCATGTTTGGTTGAAATTGGAAATTTACATTTTTCAGTTTTGTCAGACAATTGCAATATTCTCTCAATAAGCTAATTAGCTCAATTGGAGCATTTCTAGCATGTTTGGTTGAAATTGGAAATTTACATTTTTCAATTTTGTTAGACGTTTGTAATATTCTCACAATAAGCTAATTAGCTCAATTGGAGCATTTCTAGCATGTTTGGTTGAAATTGGAAATTTAAATTTTTCAGTTTTGTCAGACAATTGCAATATTCTCTCAATAAGCTAATTAGCTCAATTGGAGCATTTCTAGCATGTTTGGTTGAAATTGGAAATTTACATTTTTCAATTTTGTTAGACGTTTGTAATATTCTCACAATAAGCTAATTAGCCCAATTGGAGCATTTCTAGCATGTTTGGTTGAAATTGGAAATTTACATTTTTCAATTTTGTTAGACGTTTGTAATATTCTCACAATAAGCTAATTAGCTCAATTGGAGCATTTCTAGCATGTTTAGTTGAAATTGGAAATTTACATTTTTCAGTTTTGTCAGACAATTGCAATATTCTCTCAATAAGCTAATTAGCTCAATTGGAGCATTTCTAGCATGTTTGGTTGAAATTGGAAATTTACATTTTTCAATTTTGTTAGACGTTTGTAATATTCTCACAATAAGCTAATTAGCTCAATTGGAGCATTTCTAGCATGTTTGGTTGAAATTGGAAATTTACATTTTTCAATTTTGTTAGACGTTTGTAATATTCTCACAATAAGCTAATTAGCTCAATTGGAGCATTTCTAGCATGTTTGGTTGAAATTGGAAATTTACATTTTTCAGTTTTGTCAGACAATTGCAATATTCTCTCAATAAGCTAATTAGCTCAATTGGAGCATTTCTAGCATGTTTGATTGAAATTGGAAATTTACATTTTTCAGTTTTGTCAGACAATTGCAATATTCTCTCAATAAGCTAATTAGCTCAATTGGAGCATTTCTAGCATGTTTGGTTGAAATTGGAAATTTACATTTTTCAGTTTTGTCAGACGTTTGTAGTATTCTCACAATAAGCTAATTAGCTCAATTGGAGCATTTCTAGCATGTTTGGTTGAAATTGGAAATTTACATTTCTCACTTTTGTCAGACAATTGCAATATTCACACAACAAGCTAATTAGCTCAATTGGAGCATTTCTAGCATGTTTGGTTGAAATTGGAAATTTACATTTTTCACTTTTGTCAGACAATTGCAATATTCTCACAATAAGCTAATTAGCTCAATTGGAGCATTTCTAGCATGTTTGGTTGAATTTGGAAATTTACATTTTTCAGTGTTGTCAGACGTTTGTAATATTCTCACAATAAGCTAATTAGCTCAATTGGAGCATTTCTAGCATGTTTGGTTGAAATTGGAATTTTACATTTTTCACTTTTGTCAGACAATTGCAATATTCTCACAATAAGCTAATTAGCTCAATTGGAGCATTTCTAGCATGTTTGGTTGAAATTGGAAATTTACATTTTTCACTTTTGTCAGACAGTTGCAATATTCTCTCAATAAGCTAATTAGCTCAATTGGAGCATTTCTAGCATGTTTGGTTGAAATTGGAAATTTACATTTTTCAGTGTTGTCAGACGTTTGTAATATTCTCACAATAAGCTAATTAGCTCAATTGGAGCATTTCTAGCATGTTTAATTGAAATTGGAAATTTACATTTTTCACTTTTGTCAGACAATTGCAATATTCTCACAATAAGCTAATTAGCTCAATTGGAGCATTTCTAGCATGTTTGGTTGAAATTGGAAATTTACATTTTTCAGTTTTGTCAGACAATTGCAATATTCTCTCAATAAGCTAATTAGCTCAATTGGAGCATTTCTAGCATGTTTGGTTGAAATTGGAAATTTACATTTTTCAATTTTGTTAGACGTTGGTAATATTCTCACAATAAGCTAATTAGCTCAATTGGAGCATTTCTAGCATGTTTGGTGGAAATTGGAAATTTACATTTTTCAGTTTTGTCAGACAATTGCAATATTCTCTCAATAAGCTAATTAGCTCAATTGGAGCAATTCTAGCATGTTAGGTTGAAATTGGAAATTTACATTTCTCACTTTTGTCAGACAATTGCAATATTCTCACAACAAGCTAATTAGCTAAATTGGAGCATTTCTAGCATGTTTGGTTGAAATTGGAATTTTACATTTTTCACTTTTGTCAGACAATTGCAATATTCTCACAATAAGCTAATTAGCTCAATTGGAGCATTTCTAGCATGTTTGGTTGAAATTGGAAATTTACATTTTTCAGTGTTGTCAGACGTTTGTAATATTCTCACAATAAGCTAATTAGCTAAATTGGAGCATTTCTAGCATGTTTGGTTGAAATTGCAAATTTACATTTTTCACTTCTGTCAGACAATTGCAATATTCTCACTATAAGCTAATTAGCTCAATTTGAGCATTTCTAGCATGTTTGGTTGAAATTGGAAATTTACATTTTTCAATTTTGTTAGACGTTTGTAATATTCTCACAATAAGCTAATTAGCTCAATTGGAGCATTTCTAGCATGTTTGGTTGAAATTGGAAATTTACATTTTTCAGTGTTGTCAGACGTTTGTAATATTCTCACAATAAGCTAATTAGCTAAATTGGAGCATTTCTAGCATGTTTGGTTGAAATTGCAAATTTACATTTTTCACTTCTGTCAGACAATTGCAATATTCTCACTATAAGCTAATTAGCTCAATTTGAGCATTTCTAGCATGTTTGGTTGAAATTGGAAATTTACATTTTTCAATTTTGTTAGACGTTTGTAATATTCTCACAATAAGCTAATTAGCTCAATTGGAGCATTTCTAGCATGTTTGGTTGAAATTGGAAATTTACATTTTTCACTTTTGTCAGACAATTGCAATATTCTCAAAATAAGCTAATTAGCTCATTTGGAGCATTTCTAGCATGTTTGGTTGAAATTGGAAATTTACATTTTTCACTTTTGTCAGACAGTTGCAATATTCTCTCAATAAGCTAATTAGCTCAATTGGAGCATTTCTAGCATGTTTGGTTGAAATTGGAAATTTACATTTTTCAGTGTTGTCAGACGTTTGTAATATTCTCACAATAAGCTAATTAGCTCAATTGGAGCATTTCTAGCATGTTTAATTGAAATTGGAAATTTACATTTTTCACTTTTGTCAGACAATTGCAATATTCTCACAATAAGCTAATTAGCTCAATCGGAGCATTTCTAGCATGTTTGGTTGAAATTGGAAATTTACATTTTTCAGTTTTGTCAGACAATTGCAATATTCTCTCAATAAGCTAATTAGCTCAATTGGAGCATTTCAAGCATATTTGGTTGAAATTGGAAATTTACATTTGTCAATTTTGTTAGACGTTTGTAATATTCTCACAATGAGCTAATTAGCTCAATTGGAGCATTTCTAGCATGTTTGGTTGAAATTGGAAATTTACATTTTTCACTTTTGTCAGACAATTGCAATATTCTCTCAATAAGCTAATTAGCTCAATTGGAGCATTTCTAGCATGTTTGGTTGAAATTGGAAATTTACATTTTTCACTTTTGTCAAACAGTTGCAATATTCTCTCAATAAGCTAATTAGCTCAATTGGAGCATTTCTAGCATGTTTGGTTGAAATTGGAAATTTACATTTTTCACTTTTGTCAAACAGTTGCAATATGCTCTCAATAAGCTAATTAGCTCAATTGGAGCATTTCTAGCATGTTTGGTTGAAATTGGAAATCTACATTTTTCAGTGTTGTCAGACGTTTGTAATATTCTCACAATAAGCTAATTAGCTCAATTGGAGCATTTCTAGCATGTTTAATTGAAATTGGAAATTTACATTTTTCAATTTTGTTAGACGTTTGTAATATTCTCACAATAAGCTAATTAGCTCAATTGGAGCATTTCTAGCATGTTTGGTTGAAATTGGAAATTTACATTTTTCACTTTTGTCAAACAGTTGCAATATTCTCTCAATAAGCTAATTAGCTCAATTGGAGCATTTCTAGCATGTTTGGTTGAAATTGGAAATCTACATTTTTCAGTGTTGTCAGACGTTTGTAATATTCTCACAATAAGCTAATTAGCTCAATTGGAGCATTTCTAGCATGTTTAATTGAAATTGGAAATTTACATTTTTCAATTTTGTTAGACGTTTGTAATATTCTCACAATAAGCTAATTAGCTCAATTGGAGCATTTCTAGCATGTTTGGTTGAAATTGGAAATTCACATTTTTCACTTTTGTCAGACAATTGCAATATTCTCACAATAAGCTAATTAGCTCAATTGGAGCATTTCTAGCATGTTTGGTTGAAATTGGAAATTTACATTTTTCAGTTTTGTCAGACAATTGCAATATTCTGTCAATAAGCTAATTAGCTCAATTGGAGCATTTTTATAGCATGTTTGGTTGAAATTGGAAATTTACATTTTTCAATTTTGTTAGACGTTTGTAATATTCTCACAATAAGCTAATTAGCTCAATTGGAGCATTTCTAGCATGTTTGGTTGAAATTGGAAATTTACATTTTTCAGTTTTGTCAGACAATTGCAATATTCTCTCAATAAGCTAATTAGCTCAATTGGAGCAATTCTAGCATGTTTGGTTGAAATTGGAAATTTACATTTCTCACTTTTGTCAGACAATTGCAATATTCTCACAACAAGCTAATTAGCTCAATTGGAGCATTTCTAGCATGTTTGGTTAAAATTGGAAATTTATATTTTTCACTTTTGTCAGACATTTGCAATATTCTCTCAATAAGCTAATTAGCTCATTTGGAGCATTTCTAGCATGTTTGGTTGAAATTAGAAATTTACATTTTTCAGTGTTGTTAGACGTTTGTAATATTCTCACAATAAGCTAATTAGCTCAATTGGAGCATTTCTAGCATGTTTGGTTGAAATTCGAATTTTACATTTTTCACTTTTGTCAGACAATTGCAATATTCTCACAATAAGCTAATTAGCTCAATTGGAGCATTTCTAGCATGTTTGGTTGAAATTGAAAATTTACATTTTTCAATTTTGTTTGACGTTTGTAATATTCTCACAATAAGCTAATTAGCTCAATTGGAGCATTTCTAGCATGTTTGGTTGAAATTGGAAACTTACATTTTTCAGTTTTGTCAGACAATTGCAATATTCTCTCAATAAGCTAATTAGCTCAATTGGAGCATTTCTAGCATGTTTGGTTGAAATTGGAAATTTACATTTTTCAGTTTTGTTAGACAATTGCAATATTCTCTCAATAAGCTAATTAGCTCAATTGGAGCATTTCTAGCATGTTTGGTTGAAATTGGAAATTTACATTTTTCAGTTTTGTTAGACGTTTGTAGTATTCTCACAATAAGCTAATTAGCTCAATTGGAGCATTTCTAGCATGTTTGGTTGAAATTGGAAATTTACATTTTTCACTTTTGTCAGACAATTGCAATATTCTCACAATAAGCTAATTAGCTCAATTGGAGCATTTCTAGCATGTTTGGTTGAATTTGGAAATTTACATTTTCAGTGTTGTCAGACGTTTGTAATATTCTCACAATAAGCTAATTAGCTCAATTGGAGCATTTCTAGCATGTTTGGTTGAAATTGGAAATTTACATTTTTCACTTTTGTCAGACAATTGCAATATTCTCACAATAAGCTAATTAGCTCAATTGGAGCATTTCTAGCATGTTTGGTTGAAATTGGAAATTTACATTTTTCAATTTTGTTAGACGTTTGTAATATTCTCACAATAAGCTAATTAGCTCAATTGGAGCATTTCTAGCATGTTTGGTTGAAATTGGAAATTTACATTTTTCAGTTTTGTCAGACGTTTGTAAAATTCTTACAGTAGGCTTATTTGCGCAATTTGAGCATCACTAGCATGTTTGGTTGAAATTGGAAATTTACATTTTTCACTTTTGTCAGACAATTGCAATATTCTCACAATAAGCTAATTAGCTCAATTGGAGCATTTCTAGCATGTTTGGTTGAAATTGGAAATTTACATTTTTCAGTTTTGTCAGACAATTGCAATATTCTCTCAATAAGCTAATTAGCTCAATTGGAGCATTTCTAGCATGTTTGGTTGAAATTGGAAATTTACATTTTTCAATTTTGTTAGACGTTTGTAATATTCTCACAATAAACTAATTAGCTCAATTGGAGCATTTCTAGCATGTTTGGTTGAAATTGGAAATTTACATTTTTCAGTGTTGTCAGACAATTGCAATATTCTCTCAATAAGCTAATTAGCTCAATTGGAGCATTTCTAGCATGTTTGGTTGAAATTGGAAATTTACATTTTTCAATTTTGTTAGACGTTTGTAATATTCTCACAATAAGCTAATTAGCTCAATTGGAGCATTTCTAGCATGTTTGATTGAAATTGGAAATTTACATTTTTCAGTTTTGTCAGACAATTGCAATATTCTCTCAATAAGCTAATTAGCTCAATTTGAGCATTTCTAGCATGTTTGGTTGAAATTGGAAATTTACATTTTTCAGTTTTGTCAGACGTTTGTAGTATTCTCACAATAAGCTAATTAGCTCAATTGGAGCATTTCTAGCATGTTTGGTTGAAATTGGAAATTTACATTTTTCAGTTTTGTCAGACAATTGCAATATTCTCTCAATAAGCTAATTAGCTCAATTGGAGCATTTCTAGCATGTTTGGTTGAAATTGGAAATTTACATTTTTCAGTTTTGTCAGACGTTTGTAGTATTCTCACAATAAGCTAATTAGCTCAATTGGAGCATTTCTAGCATGTTTGGTGGAAATTGGAAATTTACATTTTTCAGTTTTGTCAGACAATTGCAATATTCTCTCAATAAGCTAATTAGCTCAATTGGAGCAATTCTAGCATGTTTGGTTGAAATTGGAAATTTACATTTCTCACTTTTGTCAGACAATTGCAATATTCTCACAACAAGCTAATTAGCTAAATTGGAGCATTTCTAGCATGTTTGGTTGAAATTGGAATTTTACATTTTTCACTTTTGTCAGACAATTGCAATATTCTCACAATAAGCTAATTAGCTCAATTGGAGCATTTCTAGCATGTTTGGTTGAAATTGGAAATTTACATTTTTCAGTGTTGTCAGACGTTTGTAATATTCTCACAATAAGCTAATTAGCTAAATTGGAGCATTTCTAGCATGTTTGGTTGAAATTGCAAATTTACATTTTTCACTTCTGTCAGACAATTGCAATATTCTCACTATAAGCTAATTAGCTCAATTTGAGCATTTCTAGCATGTTTGGTTGAAATTGGAAATTTACATTTTTCACTTTTGTCAAACAGTTGCAATATTCTCTCAATAAGCTAATTAGCTCAATTGGAGCATTTCTAGCATGTTTGGTTGAAATTGGAAATTTACATTTTTCACTTTTGTCAAACAGTTGCAATATTCTCTCAATAAGCTAATTAGCTCAATTGGAGCATTTCTAGCATGTTTGGTTGAAATTGGAAATCTACATTTTTCAGTGTTGTCAGACGTTTGTAATATTCTCACAATAAGCTAATTAGCTCAATTGGAGCATTTCTAGCATGTTTAATTGAAATTGGAAATTTACATTTTTCAATTTTGTTAGACGTTTGTAATATTCTCACAATAAGCTAATTAGCTCAATTGGAGCATTTCTAGCATGTTTGGTTGAAATTGGAAATTTACATTTTTCACTTTTGTCAAACAGTTGCAATATTCTCTCAATAAGCTAATTAGCTCAATTGGAGCATTTCTAGCATGTTTGGTTGAAATTGGAAATCTACATTTTTCAGTGTTGTCAGACGTTTGTAATATTCTCACAATAAGCTAATTAGCTCAATTGGAGCATTTCTAGCATGTTTAATTGAAATTGGAAATTTACATTTTTCACTTTTGTCAGACAATTGCAATATTCTCACAATAAGCTAATTAGCTCAATTGAAGCATTTCTAGCATGTTTGGTTGAAATTGGAAATTTACATTTTTCAGTTTTGTCAGACAATTGCAATATTCTGTCAATAAGCTAATTAGCTCAATTGGAGCATTTTTATAGCATGTTTGGTTGAAATTGGAAATTTACATTTTTCAATTTTGTTAGACGTTTGTAATATTCTCACAATAAGCTAATTAGCTCAATTGGAGCATTTCTAGCATGTTTGGTTGAAATTGGAAATTTACATTTTTCAGTTTTGTCAGACAATTGCAATATTCTCTCAATAAGCTAATTAGCTCAATTGGAGCAATTCTAGCATGTTTGGTTGAAATTGGAAATTTACATTTCTCACTTTTGTCAGACAATTGCAATATTCTCACAACAAGCTAATTAGCTCAATTGGAGCATTTCTAGCATGTTTGGTTAAAATTGGAAATTTATATTTTTCACTTTTGTCAGACATTTGCAATATTCTCTCAATAAGCTAATTAGCTCATTTGGAGCATTTCTAGCATGTTTGGTTGAAATTAGAAATTTACATTTTTCAGTGTTGTTAGACGTTTGTAATATTCTCACAATAAGCTAATTAGCTCAATTGGAGCATTTCTAGCATGTTTGGTTGAAATTCGAATTTTACATTTTTCACTTTTGTCAGACAAATGCAATATTCTCACAATAAGCTAATTAGCTCAATTGGAGCATTTCTAGCATGTTTGGTTGAAATTGAAAATTTACATTTTTCAATTTTGTTTGACGTTTGTAATATTCTCACAATAAGCTAATTAGCTCAATTGGAGCATTTCTAGCATGTTTGATTGAAATTGGAAACTTACATTTTTCAGTTTTGTCAGACAATTGCAATATTCTCTCAATAAGCTAATTAGCTCAATTGGAGCATTTCTAGCATGTTTGGTTGAAATTGGAAATTTACATTTTTCAGTTTTGTTAGACGTTTGTAGTATTCTCACAATAAGCTAATTAGCTCAATTGGAGCATTTCTAGCATGTTTGGTTGAAATTGGAAATTTACATTTTTCACTTTTGTCAGACAATTGCAATATTCTAACAATAAGCTAATTAGCTCAATTGGAGCATTTCTAGCATGTTTGGTTGAATTTGGAAATTTACATTTTCAGTGTTGTCAGACGTTTGTAATATTCTCACAATAAGCTAATTAGCTCAATTGGAGCATTTCTAGCATGTTTGGTTGAAATTGGAAATTTACATTTTTCACTTTTGTCAGACAATTGCAATATTCTCACAATAAGCTAATTAGCTCAATTGGAGCATTTCTAGCATGTTTGGTTGAAATTGGAAATTTACATTTTTCAATTTTGTTAGACGTTTGTAATATTCTCACAATAAGCTAATTAGCTCAATTGGAGCATTTCTAGCATGTTTGGTTGAAATTGGAAATTTACATTTTTCAGTTTTGTCAGACGTTTGTAAAATTCTTACAGTAGGCTTATTTGCGCAATTTGAGCATTACTAGCATGTTTGGTTGAAATTGGAAATTTACATTTTTCACTTTTGTCAGACAATTGCAATATTCTCACAATAAGCTAATTAGCTCAATTGGAGCATTTCTAGCATGTTTGGTTGAAATTGGAAATTTACATTTTTCAGTGTTGTCAGACGTTTGTAATATTCTCACAATGAGCTAATTAGCTAAATTGGAGCATTTCTAGCATGTTTGGTTGAAATTGCAAATTTACATTTTTCACTTCTGTCAGACAATTGCAATATTCTCACTATAAGCTAATTAGCTCAATTTGAGCATTTCTAGCATGTTTGGTTGAAATTGGAAATTTACATTTTTCAATTTTGTTAGACGTTTGTAATATTCTCACAATAAGCTAATTAGCTCAATTGGAGCATTTCTAGCATGTTTGGTTGAAATTGGAAATTTACATTTTTCACTTTTGTCAGACAATTGCAATATTCTCACAATAAGCTAATTAGCTCAATTGGAGCATTTCTAGCATGTTTGGTTGAAATTGAAAATTTACATTTTTCACTTTTTTCAGACAGTTGCAATATTCTCTCAATAAGCTAATTAGCTCAATTGGAGCATTTCTAGCATGTTTGGTTGAAATTGGAAATTTACATTTTTCAGTGTTGTCAGACGTTTGTAATATTCTCACAATAAGCTAATTAGCTCAATTGGAGCATTTCTAGCATGTTTAATTGAAATTGGAAATTTACATTTTTCACTTTTGTCAGACAATTGCAATATTCTCACAATAAGCTAATTAGCTCAATTGGAGCATTTCTAGCATGTTTGGTTGAAATTGGAAATTTACATTTTTCAATTTTGTTAGACGTTTGTAATATTCTCACAATAAGCTAATTAGCTCAATTGGAGCATTTCTAGCATGTTTGGTTGAAATTGGAAATTTACATTTTTCAGTTTTGTCAGACAAGTGCAATATTCTCTCAATAAGCTAATTAGCTCAATTGGAGCATTTCTAGCATGTTTGGTTGAAATTGGAAGTTTACATTTTTCAGTTTTGTCAGACGTTTGTAGTATTCTCACAATAAGCTAATTAGCTCATTTGGAGCATTTCTAGCATGTTTGGTTGAAATTGGAAATTTACATTTCTCACTTTTGTCAGACAATTGCAATATTCTCACAACAAGCTAATTAGCTCATTTGGAGCATTTCTAGCATGTTTGGTTGAAATTAGAAATTTACATTTTTCAGTGTTGTCAGACGTTTGTAATATTCTCACAATAAGCTAATTAGCTCAATTGGAGCATTTCTAGCATGTTTGGTTGAAATTGGAAATTTACATTTTTCAGTTTTGTCAGACAATTGCAATATTCTCTCAATAAGCTAATTAGCTCAATTGGAGCATTTCTAGCATGTTTGGTTGAAATTGGAAGTTTACATTTTTCAGTTTTGTCAGACGTTTGTAGTATTCTCACAATAAGCTAATTAGCTCATTTGGAGCATTTCTAGCATGTTTGGTTGAAATTGGCAGTTTACATTTCTCACTTTTGTCAGACATTTGCAATATTCTCTCAATAAGCTAATTAGCTCATTTGGAGCATTTCTAGGATGTTTGGTTGAAATTAGAAATTTACATTATTCAGTGTTGTCAGACGTTTGTAATATTCTCACAATAAGCTAATTAGCTCAATTGGAGCATTTCTAGCATGTTTGGTTGAAATTGGAAATTTACATTTTTCAGTTTCGTCAGACGTTTGTAAAATTCTTACAGTAGGCTTATTTGCGCAATTTGAGCATTTCTAGCATGTTTGGTTTAAATTGGAAATTTACATTTTTCACTTTTGTCAGACAATTGCAATATTCTCACAATAAGCTAATTAGCTCAATTGGAGCATTTCTAGCATGTTTGGTTGAAATTGGAAATTTACATTTTTCAATTTTGTTAGACGTTTGTAATATTCTCACAATAAGCTAATTAGCTCAATTGGAGCATTTCTAGCATGTTTGGTTGAAATTGGAAATTTAAAATTTTTCACTTTTGTCAGAAAATTGCAATATTCTCACAATAAGCTAATTAGCTCAATTGGAGCATTTCTAGCATCTTCGGTTGAATTTGGAAATTTACATTTTTCAGTGTTGTCAGACAGTTGTAATATTCTCACAATAAGCTAATTAGCTCAATTGGAGCATTTCTAGCATGTTTGGTTGAAATTGGAAATTTACATTTTTCACTTTTGTCAGACAATTGCAATAATCTCACAGTAAGCTAATTAGCTCAATTGGAGCAATTCTAGCATGTTTGGTTGAAATTGGAAATTTACATTTTTCAGTTTTGTCAGACAATTGCAATATTCTCACAATAAGCTAATTAGCTCAATTGGAGCATTTCTAGCATGTTTGGTTGAAATTGGAAATTTACATTTTTCACTTTTGTCAGACAATTGCAATATTTTCTCAATAAGCTAATTAGCTCATTTGGAGCATTTCTAGCATGTTTGGTTGAAATTAGAAATTTACATTTTTCAGTGTTGTCAGACGTTTGTAATATTCTCATAATAAGCTAATTAGCTCAATTGGAGCATTTTTAGCATGTTTGGTTGAAATTGGAAATTTACATTTTTCAGTTTTGTCAGACATTTGTAAAATTCTTACAGTAGGCTTATTTGCGCAATTTGAGCATTTCTAGCATGTTTGGTTGAAATTGGAAATTTACTTTTTTCACTTTTGTCAGACAATTGCAATATTCTCACAATAAGCTAATTAGCTCAATTGGAGCATTTCTAGCATGTTTGGTTGAAATTGGAAATTAAGATTTTTCAGTGTTGTCAGACGTTTGTAATATTCTCACAATAAGCTAATTAGCTAAATTGGAGCATTTCTAGCGTGTTTGGTTGAAATTGCAAAATTACATTTTTCACTTCTGTCAGACAATTGCAATATTCTCACAATAAGCTAATTAGCTCAATTGGAGCATTTCTAGCATGTTTGGTTGAAATTGGAAATTTACATTTTTCAGTTTTGTCAGACGTTTGTAAAATTCTTACAGTAGGCTTATTTGCGCAATTTGAGCATTTCTAGCATGTTTAATTGAAATTGGAAATTTACATTTTTCACTTTTGTCAGACAATTGCAATATTCTCACAATAAGCTAATTAGCTCAATTGAAGCATTTCTAGCATGTTTGGTTGAAATTGGAAATTTACATTTTTCAGTGTTGTCAGACGTTTGTAATATTCTCACAATAAGCTAATTAGCTCAATTGGAGCATTTCTAGCATGTTTAATTGAAATTGGAAATTTACATTTTTCACTTTTGTCAGACAATTGCAATATTCTCACAATAAGCTAATTAGCTCAATTGGAGCATTTCTAGCACGTTTCGTTGAAATTGGAAATTTACATTTTTCAATTTTGTTAGACGTTTGTAATATTCTCACAATAAGCTAATTAGCTCAATTGGAGCATTTCTAGCATGTTTGGTTTAAATTGGAATTTTACATTTTTCACTTTTGTCAGACAATTGCAATATTCTCACAATAAGCTAATTAGCTCAATTGGAGCATTTCTAGCATGTTTGGTTGAAATTGGAAATTTACATTTTTCAGTTTTGTCAGACGTTTGTAGTATTCTTACAATAAGCTAATTAGCTCAATTGGAGCATTTCTAGCATGTTTGGTTGAAATTGGAAATTTACATTTCTCACTTTTGTCAGACAATTGCAATATTCTCACAATAAGCTAATTAGCTCAATTGGAGCATTTCTAGCATGTTTGTTTGAAATTGAAAATTTACATTTTTCAGTTTTGTCAAACGTTTGTAAAATTCTTACAGTAGGCTTATTTCGCAATTCGAGCATTTCTAGCATGTTTGGTTGAAATTGGAAATTTACATTTTTCAGTTTTGTCAGACGTTTGTATTATTCTCACAATAAGCTAATTAGCTCAATTGGAGCATTTCTAGCATGTTTTGTTGAAATTGGAACTTTACATTTTTCAGTTTGGTCAGACGTTTGTAATATTCTCACAATAAGCTAATTAGCTCAATTGGAGCATTTCTAGCATGTTTGGTTGAAATTGGAAATTTACATTTTTCACTTTTGTCAGACAATTGCAATATTCTCACAATAAGCTAATTAGCTCAATTGGAGCATTTCTAGCATGTTTGGTTGAAATTGGAAATTTACATTTTTCACTTTTGTCAGACAATTGCAATATTCTCACAATAAGCTAATTAGCTCAATTGGAGCATTTCTAGCATGTTTGGTTGAAATTGGAAATTTACATTTTTCAATTTTGTTAGACGTTTGTAATATTCTCACAATAAGCTAATTAGCTCAATTGGAGCATTTGTAGCATGTTTGGTTGAAATTGGAAATTTACATTTTTCAGTTTTATCAGACAATTGCAATATTCTCTCAATAAGCTAATTAGCTCAATTGGAGCATTTCTAGCATGTTTGGTTGAAATTGGAAATTTACATTTTTCACTTTTGTCAGACAATTGCAATATTCTCACAATAAGCTAATTAGCTCAATTGGAGCATTTCTAGCATGTTTGGTTGAAATTGGAAATTTGCATTTTTCAATTTTGTTAGACGTTTGTAATATTCTCACAATAAGCTAATTAGCTCAATTGGAGCATTTCTAGCATGTTTGGTTGAAATTGGAAATTTACATTTTTCAGTTTTGTCAGACGTTTGTAAAAATCTTACAGTAGGCTTATTTGCGCAAGTTGAGCATTTCTAGCATGTTTGGTTGAAATTGGAAATTTACATTTTTCACTTTTGTCAGACAATTGCAATATTCTCACAATAAGCTAATTAGCTCAATTGGAGCATTTCTAGCATCTTCGGTTGAAATTGGAAATTTACATTTTTCAGTGTTGTCAGACGTTTGTAATATTCTCACAATAAGCTAATTAGCTCAATTGGAGCATTTTTAGCATGTTTGGTTGAAATTGGAAATTTACATTTTTCACTTTTGTCAGACAACTGCAATAATCTCACAGTAAGCTAATTAGCTCAATTGGAGCAATTCTAGCATGTTTGGTTGAAATTGGAAATTTACATTTTTCACTTTTGTCAGACAATTGCAATATTCTCACAATAAGCTAATTAGCTCAATTGGAGCATTTCTAGCATGTTTGGTTGAAATTGGAAATTTACATTTTTCACTTTTCTCAGACAATTGCAATATTCTCTCAATAAGCTAATTAGCTCATTTGGAGCATTTCTAGCATGTTTGGTTGAAATTAGAAATTTACATTTTTCAGTGTTGTCAGACGTTTGTAAAATTCTTACAGTAGGCTTATTTGCGCAATTTGAGCATTTCTAGCATGTTTAATTGAAATTGGAAATTTACATTTTTCACTTTGGTCAGACAATTGCAATATTCTCACAATGAGCTAATTAGCTCAATTGGAGCATTTCTAGCATGTTTGGTTTAAATTGGAAATTTACATTTTTCACTTTTGTCAGACAATTGCAATATTCTCACAATAAGCTAATTAGCTCAATTGGAGCATTTCTAGCATGTTTGGTTGAAATTGGAAATTTACATTTTTCAGTTTTGTCAGACGTTTGTAGTATTCTTACAATAAGCTAATTAGCTCAATTGGAGCATTTCTAGCATGTTTGGTTGAAATTGGAAATTTACATTTTTCACTTTTGTCAGACAACTGCAATAATCTCACAGTAAGCTAATTAGCTCAATTGGAGCAATTCTAGCATGTTTGGTTGAAATTGGAAATTTACATTTTTCACTTTTGTCAGACAATTGCAATATTCTCACAATAAGCTAATTAGCTCAATTGGAGCATTTCTAGCATGTTTGGTTGAAATTGGAAATTTACATTTTTCACTTTTCTCAGACAATTGCAATATTCTCTCAATAAGCTAATTAGCTCATTTGGAGCATTTCTAGCATGTTTGGTTGAAATTAGAAATTTACATTTTTCTGTGTTGTCAGACGTTTGTAAAATTCTTACAGTAGGCTTATTTGCGCAATTTGAGCATTTCTAGCATGTTTAATTGAAATTGGAAATTTACATTTTTCACTTTGGTCAGACAATTGCAATATTCTCACAATGAGCTAATTAGCTCAATTGGAGCATTTCTAGCATGTTTGGTTGAAATTGCAAATTTACATTTTTCACTTTTGTCAGACAATTGCAATATTCTCACAATAAGCTAATTAGCTCAATTGGAGCATTTCTAGCATGTTTGGTTGAAATTGGAAATTTACATTTTTCAGTTTTGTCAGACGTTTGTAGTATTCTTACAATAAGCTAATTAGCTCAATTGGAGCATTTCTAGCATGTTTGGTTGAAATTGGAAATTTACATTTCTCACTTTTGTCAGACAATTGCAATATTCTCACAATAAGCTAATTAGCTCAATTGGAGCATTTCTAGCATGTTTGTTTGAAATTGAAAATTTACATTTTTCAGTTCTGTCAAACGTTTGTAAAATTCTTACAGTAGGCTTATTTCGCAATTCGAGCATTTCTAGCATGTTTGGTTGAAATTGGAAATTTACATTTTTCAGTTTTGTCAGACGTTTGTATTATTCTCACAATAAGCTAATTAGCTCAATTGGAGCATTTCTAGCATGTTTGGTTGAAATTGGAACTTTACATTTTTCAGTTTGGTCAGACGTTTGTAATATTCTCACAATAAGCTAATTAGCTCAATTGGAGCATTTCTAGCATGTTTGGTTGAAATTGGAAATTTACATTTTTCACTTTTGTCAGACAATTGCAATATTCTCACAATAAGCTAATTAGCTCAATTGGAGCATTTCTAGCATGTTTGGTTGAAATTGGAAATTTACATTTTTCAGTTTTGTCAGACGTTTGTAATATTCTCACAATAAGCTAATTAGCTCAATTGGAGCATTTCTAGCATGTTTGGTTGAAATTGGAAATTTACATTTTTCAGTATTGTCAGACCTTTGTAATATTCTCACAATAGGCTAATTAGCTCAATTGGAGCATTTCTAGCATGTTTGGTTGAAATTGGAAATTTACATTTTCACTTTTGTCAGACAGTTGCAATATTCTCACAATAAGCTAATTAGCTCAATTGGAGCATTTCTAGCATGTTTGGTTGAAATTGGAAAATTACATTTTTCAGTTTTGTCAGACGTTTGTAATATACTCACAATAAGCTAATTAGCTCAATTGGAGCATTTCTAGCATGTTTGGTTGAAATTGGAAATTTACATTTTTCAGTTTGGTCAGACGTTTGTAATATTCTCACAATAAGCTAATCAGCTCAATTGGAGCATTTCTAGCATGTTTGGTTGAAATTGGAAATTTACATTTTTCAGTTTTGTCAGACGTTTGTAATATTCTCACAATAAGCTAATTAGCTCAATTGGAGCATTTCTAGCATGTTTGGTTGAAATTGGAAATTTACATTTTTCAGTTTTGTCAGACGTTTGTAATATTCTCACAATAAGCTAATTAGCTCAATTGGAGCATTTCTAGCATGTTTGGTTGAAATTGGAAATTTACATTTTTCAGTTTTGTCAGACGTTTGTAAAAATCTTACAGTAGGCTTATTTGCGCAAGTTGAGCATTTCTAGCATGTTTGGTTGAAATTGGAAATTTACATTTTTCACTTTTGTCAGACAATTGCAATATTCTCACAATAAGCTAATTAGCTCAATTGGAGCATTTCTAGCATCTTCGGTTGAAATTGGAAATTTACATTTTTCAGTGTTGTCAGACGTTTGTAATATTCTCACAATAAGCTAATTAGCTCAATTGGAGCATTTTTAGCATGTTTGGTTGAAATTGGAAATTTACATTTTTCACTTTTGTCAGACAACTGCAATAATCTCACAGTAAGCTAATTAGCTCAATTGGAGCAATTCTAGCATGTTTGGTTGAAATTGGAAATTTACATTTTTCACTTTTGTCAGACAATTGCAATATTCTCACAATAAGCTAATTAGCTCAATTGGAGCATTTCTAGCATGTTTGGTTGAAATTGGAACTTTACATTTTTCAGTTTGGTCAGACGTTTGTAATATTCTCACAATAAGCTAATTAGCTCAATTGGAGCATTTCTAGCATGTTTGGTTGAAATTGGAAATTTACATTTTTCACTTTTGTCAGACAATTGCAATATTCTCACAATAAGCTAATTAGCTCAATTGGAGCATTTCTAGCATGTTTGGTTGAAATTGGAAATTTACATTTTTCAGTTTTGTCAGACGTTTGTAATATTCTCACAATAAGCTAATTAGCTCAATTGGAGCATTTCTAGCATGTTTGGTTGAAATTGGAAATTTACATTTTTCACTTTTGTCAGACAGTTGCAATATTCTCACATTAAGCTAATTAGCTCAATTGGAGCATTTCTAGCATGTTTGGTTGAAATTGGAAATTTACATTTTTCAGTATTGTCAGACCTTTGTAATATTCTCACAATAGGCTAATTAGCTAAATTGGAGCATTTCTAGCATGTTTGGTTGAAATTGGAAATTTACATTTTTCACTTTTGTCAGACAGTTGCAATATTCTCACATTAAGCTAATAAGCTCAATTGGAGCATTTCTAGCATGTTTGGTTGAAATTGGAAATTTACATTTTTCACTTTTGTCAGACATTTGCAATATTCTCGCAATAAGCTAATTAGCTCATTTGGAGCATTTCTAGCATGTTTGGTTGAAATTGGAAATTTACATTTTTCACTTTTGTCAGACATTTGCAATATTCTCGCAATAAGCTAATTAGCTCATTTGGAGCATTTCTAGCATGTTTGGTTGAAATTAGAAATTTACATTTTTCAGTGTTGTCAGACGTTTGTAAAATTCTTACAGTAGGCTTATTTGCGCAATTTGAGCATTTCTAGCATGTTTAATTGAAATTGGAAATTTACATTTTTCACTTTGGTCAGACAATTGCAATATTCTCACAATGAGCTAATTAGCTCAATTGGAGCATTTCTAGCATGTTTGGTTGAAATTGAAAATTTACATTTTTCAGTTTTGTCAGACGTTTGTAATATTCTCACAATAAGCTAATTAGCTCAATTGGAGCATTTCTAACATGTTTGGTTGAAATTGGAAATTTACATTTTTCAGTTTTGTCAGACGTTTGTAATATTCTCACAATAAGCTAATTAGCTCAATTGGAGCATTTCTAGCATGTTTGGTTGAAATTGGAAATTTACATTTTTCAGTATTGTCAGACCTTTGTAATATTCTCACAATAGGCTAATTAGCTAAATTGGAGCATTTCTAGCATGTTTGGTTGAAATTGGAAATTTACATTTTTCACTTTTGTCAGACAGTTGCAATATTCTCACATTAAGCTAATTAGCTCAATTGGAGCATTTCTAGCATGTTTGGTTGAAATTGGAAATTTACATTTTTCACTTTTGTCAGACATTTGCAATATTCTCGCAATAAGCTAATTAGCTCATTTGGAGCATTTCTAGCATGTTTGGTTGAAATTAGAAATTTACATTTTTCAGTGTTGTCAGACGTTTGTAATATTCTCACAATAAGCTAATTAGCTCAATTGGAGCATTTTTAGCATGTTTGGTTGAAATTGCAAATTTACATTTTTCACTTCTGTCAGACAATTGCAATATTCTCACAATAAGCTAATTAGCTCAATTGGAGCATTTCTAGCATGTTTGGTTGAAATTGGAAATTTACATTTTTCAGTTTTGTCAAACGTTTGTAAAATTCTTACAGTAGGCTTATTTGCGCAATTTGAGCATTTCTAGCATGTTTAATTGAAATTGGAAATTTACATTTTTCACTTTTGTCAGACAATTGCAATATTCTCACAATAAGCTAATTAGCTCAATTGGAGCATTTCTAGCACGTTTCGTTGAAATTGGAAATTTACATTTTTCAATTTTGTTAGACGTTTGTAATATTCTCACAATAAGCTAATTAGCTCAATTGGAGCATTTCTAGCATGTTTGGTTTAAATTGGAAATTTACATTTTTCACTTTTGTCAGACAATTGCAATATTCTCACAATAAGCTAATTAGCTCAATTGGAGCATTTCTAGCATGTTTGGTTGAAATTGGAAATTTACATTTTTCAGTTTTGTCAGACGTTTGTAGTATTCTTACAATAAGCTAATTAGCTCAATTGGAGCATTTCTAGCATGTTTGGTTGAAATTGGAAATTTACATTTCTCACTTTTGTCAGACAATTGCAATATTCTCACAATAAGCTAATTAGCTCAATTGGAGCATTTCTAGCATGTTTGTTTGAAATTGAAAATTTACATTTTTCAGTTCTGTCAAACGTTTGTAAAATTCTTACAGTAGGCTTATTTCGCAATTCGAGCATTTCTAGCATGTTTGGTTGAAATTGGAAATTTACATTTTTCAGTTTTGTCAGACGTTTGTATTATTCTCACAATAAGCTAATTAGCTCCATTGGAGCATTTTTAGCATGTTTGGTTGAAATTGGAACTTTACATTTTTCAGTTTGGTCAGACGTTTGTAATATTCTCACAATAAGCTAATTAGCTCAATTGGAGCATTTCTAGCATGTTTGGTTGAAATTGGAAATTTACATTTTTCACTTTTGTCAGACAATTGCAATATTCTCACAATAAGCTAATTAGCTCAATTGGAGCATTTCTAGCATGTTTGGTTGAAATTGGAAATTTACATTTTTCAGTTTTGTCAGACGTTTGTAAAATTCTCACAATAAGCTAATTAGCTCAATTGGAGCATTTCTAGCATGTTTGGTTGAAATTGGAAATTTACATTTTTCAGTATTGTCAGACCTTTGTAATATTCTCACAATAGGCTAATTAGCTCAATTGGAGCATTTCTAGCATGTTTGGTTGAAATTGGAAATTTACATTTTCACTTTTGTCAGACAGTTGCAATATTCTCACAATAAGCTAATTAGCTCAATTGGAGCATTTCTAGCATGTTTGGTTGAAATTGGAAAATTACATTTTTCAGTTTTGTCAGACGTTTGTAATATACTCACAATAAGCTAATTAGCTCAATTGGAGCATTTCTAGCATGTTTGGTTGAAATTGGAAATTTACATTTTTCAGTTTGGTCAGACGTTTGTAATATTCTCACAATAAGCTAATCAGCTCAATTGGAGCATTTCTAGCATGTTTGGTTGAAATTGGAAATTTACATTTTTCAGTTTTGTCAGACGTTTGTAATATTCTCACAATAAGCTAATTAGCTCAATTGGAGCATTTCTAGCATGTTTGGTTGAAATTGGAAATTTACATTTTTCAGTTTTGTCAGACGTTTGTAATATTCTCACAATAAGCTAATTAGCTCAATTGGAGCATTTCTAGCATGTTTGGTTGAAATTGGAAATTTACATTTTTCAGTTTGGTCAGACGTTTGTAATATTCTCACAATAAGCTAATCAGCTCAATTGGAGCATTTCTAGCATGTTTGGTTGAAATTGGAAATTTACATTTTTCACTTTTGTCAGACAATTGCAATATTCTCACAATAAGCTAATTAGCTCAATTGGAGCATTTCTAGCATGTTTGGTTGAAATTGGAAATTTACATTTCTCACTTTTGTCAGACAATTGCAATATTCTCACAATAAGCTAATTAGCTCAATTGGAGCATTTCTAGCATGTTTGTTTGAAATTGAAAATTTACATTTTTCAGTTTTGTCAAACGTTTGTAAAATTCTTAGAGTAGGCTTATTTCGCAATTCGAGCATTTCTAGCATGTTTGGTTGAAATTGGAAATTTACATTTTTCAGTTTTGTCAGACGTTTGTAGTATTCTTACAATAAGCTAATTAGCTCAATTGGAGCATTTCTAGCATGTTTGGTTGAAATTGGAACTTTACATTTTTCAGTTTGGTCAGACGTTTGTAATATTCTCACAATAAGCTAATTAGCTCAATTGGAGCATTTCTAGCATGTTTGGTTGAAATTGGAAATTTACATTTTTCACTTTTGTCAGACAATTGCAATATTCTCACAATAAGCTAATTAGCTCAATTGGAGCATTTCTAGCATGTTTGGTTGAAATTGGAAATTTACATTTTTCAGTTTTGTCAGACGTTTGTAATATTCTCACAATAAGCTAATTAGCTCAATTGGAGCATTTCTAACATGTTTGGTTGAAATTGGAAATTTACATTTTTCAGTTTTGTCAGACGTTTGTAATATTCTCACAATAAGCTAATTAGCTCAATTGGAGCATTTCTAGCATGTTTGGTTGAAATTGGAAATTTACATTTTTCAGTATTGTCAGACCTTTGTAATATTCTCACAATAGGCTAATTAGCTAAATTGGAGCATTTCTAGCATGTTTGGTTGAAATTGGAAATTTACATTTTTCACTTTTGTCAGACAGTTGCAATATTCTCACATTAAGCTAATTAGCTCAATTGGAGCATTTCTAGCATGTTTGGTTGAAATTGGAAATTTACATTTTTCACTTTTGTCAGACATTTGCAATATTCTCGCAATAAGCTAATTAGCTCATTTGGAGCATTTCTAGCATGTTTGGTTGAAATTAGAAATTTACATTTTTCAGTGTTGTCAGACGTTTGTAATATTCTCACAATAAGCTAATTAGCTCAATTGGAGCATTTTTAGCATGTTTGGTTGAAATTGCAAATTTACATTTTTCACTTCTGTCAGACAATTGCAATATTCTCACAATAAGCTAATTAGCTCAATTGGAGCATTTCTAGCATGTTTGGTTGAAATTGGAAATTTACATTTTTCAGTTTTGTCAAACGTTTGTAAAATTCTTACAGTAGGCTTATTTGCGCAATTTGAGCATTTCTAGCATGTTTAATTGAAATTGGAAATTTACATTTTTCACTTTTGTAAGACAATTGCAATATTCTCACAATAAGCTAATTAGCTCAATTGGAGCATTTCTAGCACGTTTCGTTGAAATTGGAAATTTACATTTTTCAATTTTGTTAGACGTTTGTAATATTCTCACAATAAGCTAATTAGCTCAATTGGAGCATTTCTAGCATGTTTGGTTTAAATTGGAATTTTACATTTTTCACTTTTGTCAGACAATTGCAATATTCTCACAATAAGCTAATTAGCTCAATTGGAGCATTTCTAGCATGTTTGGTTGAAATTGGAAATTTACATTTTTCAGTTTTGTCAGACGTTTGTAGTATTCTTACAATAAGCTAATTAGCTCAATTGGAGCATTTCTAGCATGTTTGGTTGAAATTGGAAATTTACATTTCTCACTTTTGTCAGACAATTGCAATATTCTCACAATAAGCTAATTAGCTCAATTGGAGCATTTCTAGCATGTTTGTTTGAAATTGAAAATTTACATTTTTCAGTTTTGTCAAACGTTTGTAAAATTCTTACAGTAGGCTTATTTCGCAATTCGAGCATTTCTAGCATGTTTGGTTGAAATTGGAAATTTACATTTTTCAGTTTTGTCAGACGTTTGTATTATTCTCACAATAAGCTAATTAGCTCAATTGGAGCATTTCTAGCATGTTTTGTTGAAATTGGAACTTTACATTTTTCACTTTTCTCAGACAATTGCAATATTCTCTCAATAAGCTAATTAGCTCATTTGGAGCATTTCTAGCATGTTTGGTTGAAATTAGAAATTTACATTTTTCACTTTTGTCAGACGTTTGTAAAAATCTTACAGTAGGCTTATTTGCGCAAGTTGAGCATTTCTAGCATGTTTGGTTGAAATTGGAAATTTACATTTTTCACTTTTGTCAGACAATTGCAATATTCTCACAATAAGCTAATTAGCTCAATTGGAGCATTTCTAGCATCTTTGGTTGAAATTGGAAATTTACATTTTTCACTTTTGTCAGACAAATGCAATAATCTCACAGTAAGCTAATTAGCTCAATTGGAGCAATTCTAGCATGTTTGGTTGAAATTGGAAATTTACATTTTTCACTTTTGTTAGACAATTGCAATATTCTCACATTAAGCTAATTAGCTCAATTGGAGCATTTCTAGCATGTTTGGTTGAAATTGCAAATTTACATTTTTCACTTCTGTCAGACAATTGCAATATTCTCACAATAAGCTAATTAGCTCAATTGGAGCATTTCTGGCATGTTTGGTTGAAATTGGAAATTTACATTTTTCAGTTTTGTCAGACGTTTGTAAAATTCTTACAGTAGGCTTGTTGCGCAATTTGAGCATTTCTAGCATGTTTGGTTGAAATTGGAAATTTACATTTCTCACTTTTGTCAGACAATTGCAATATTCTCACAATAAGCTAATTAGCTCAATTGGAGCATTTCTAGCATGTTTGGTTGAAATTGGAAATTTAAATTTTTCAGTTTTGTCAGACGTTTGTAAAATTCTTACAGTAGGCTTATTTACGCAATTTGAGCATTTCTAGCATGTTTGGTTGAAATTGGAAATTTACATTTTTCACTTTTGTCAGACAATTGCAATATTCTCACAATAAGCTAATTAGCTCAATTGGAGCATTTCTAGCATGTTTGGTTGAAATTGGAAATTTACATTTTTCAGTGTTGTCAGACGTTTGTAATATTCTCACAATAAGCTAATTAGCTCAATTGGAGCATTTTTAGCATGTTTGGTTGAAATTGGAAATTTACATTTTTCAGTTTTGTCAGAAGTTTGTAAAATTCTTACAGTAGGCTTATTTGCGCAATTTGAGCATTTCTAGCATGTTTGGTTGAAATTGGAAATTTATATTTTTCACTTTTGTCAGACAATTGCAATATTCTCACAATGAGCTAATTAGCTCAATTGGAGCATTTCTAGCATGTTTGGTTGAAATTGGAAATTTACATTTTTCAGTTTTGTCAGACGTTTGTAGTATTCTCACAATAAGCTAATTAGCTCAATTGGAGCATTTCTAGCATGTTTGGTTGAAATTGGAAATTTACATTTCTCACTTTTGTCAGACAATTGCAATATTCTCACAACAAGCTAATTAGCTCAATTGGAGCATTTCTAGCATGTTTGGTTGAAATTGGAAATTTACATTTTTCACTTTTGTCAGACATTTGCAATATTCTCTCAATAAGCTAATTAGCTCATTTGGAGCATTTCTAGCATGTTTGGTTGAAATTAGAAATTTACATTTTTCAGTGTTGTCAGACGTTTGTAATATTCTCACAATAAGCTAATTAGCTCAATTGGAGCATTTTTAGCATGTTTGGTTGAAATTGGAAGTTTACATTTTTCAGTTTTGTCATACGTTTGTAAAATTCTTACAGTAGGCTTATTTGCGCAATTTGAGCATTTCTAGCATGTTTGGTTGAAATTGGAAATTTACTTTTTTCACTTTTGTCAGACAATTGCAATATTCTCACAATAAGCTAATTAGCTCAATTGGAGCATTTCTAGCATGTTTGGTTGAAATTGGAAATTAAGATTTTTCAGTGTTGTCAGACGTTTGTAATATTCTCACAATAAGCTAATTAGCTAAATTGGAGCATTTCTAGCATGTTTGGTTGAAATTGCAAATTTACATTTTTCACTTCTGTCAGACAATTGCAATATTCTCACAATAAGCTAATTAGCTCAATTGGAGCATTCCTAGCATGTTTGGTTGAAATTGGAAATTTACATTTTTCAGTTTTGTCAGACGTTTGTAATATTCTCACAATAAGCTAATTAGCTCAATTGGAGCATTTCTAGCATGTTTAATTGAAATTGGAAATTTACATTTTTCACTTTTGTCAGACAATTGCAATATTCTCACAATAAGCTAATTAGCTCAATTGGAGCATTTCTAGCATGTTTGGTTGAAATTGGAAATTTACATTTTTCAATTTTGTTAGACGTTTGTAATATTCTCACAATAAGCTAATTAGCTCAATTGGAGCATTTCTAGCATGTTTGGTTGAAATTGGAAATTTACATTTTTCAGTTTTGTCAGACAATTGCAATATTCTTTCAATAAGCTAATTAGCTCAATTAAAGCATTTCTAGCATGTTTGGTTGAAATTGGAAATTTACATTTTTCTGTTTTGTCAGACGTTTGTAGTATTCTCACAATAAGCTAATTAGCTCAATTGGAGCATTTCTAGCATGTTTGGTTGAAATTGGAAATTTACATTTCTCACTTTTGTCAGACAATTGCAATATTCTGACAACAAGCTAATTAGCTCAATTGGAGCATTTCTAGCATGTTTGGTTGAAATTGGAAATTTACATTTTTCACTTTTGTCAGACATTTGCAACATTCTCTCAATAAGCTAATTAGCTCATTTGGAGCATTTCTAGCATGTTTGGTTGAAATTAGAAGTTTACATTTTTCAGTGTTGTCAGACGTTTGTAATATTCTCACAATAAGCTAATTAGCTCAATTGGAGCATTCCTAGCATGTTTGGTTTAAATTGGAAATTTACATTTTTCACTTTTGTGAGACAATTGCAATATTCTCACAATAAGCTAATTAGCTCAATTGGAGCATTTCTAGCATGTTTGATTGAAATTGGAAATTTACATTTTTCATTTTTGTTAGACGTTTGTAATATTCTCACAATAAGCTAATTAGCTCAATTGGAGCATTTCTAGCATATTTGGTTGAAATTGGAAATTTACATTTTTCAGTTTTGTCAGACGTTTGTAAAAATCTTACAGTAGGCTTATTTGCGCAAGTTGAGCATTTCTAGCATGTTTGGTTGAAATTGGAAATTTACATTTTTCACTTTTGTCAGACAATTGCAATATTCTCACAATGAGCTAATTAGCTCAATTGGAGCATTTCTAGCATGTTTTGTTGAAATTGGAACTTTACATTTTTCACTTTTCTCAGACAATTGCAATATTCTCTCAATAAGCTAATTAGCTCATTTGGAGCATTTCTAGCATGTTTGGTTGAAATTAGAAATTTACATTTTTCACTTTTGTCAGACGTTTGTAAAATTCTTACAGTAGGCTTATTTGCGCAATTTGAGCATTTCTAGCATGTTTAATTGAAATTGGAAATTTACATTTTTCACTTTGGTCAGACAATTGCAATATTCTCACAATGAGCTAATTAGCTCAATTGGAGCATTTCTAGCATGTTTGGTTGAAATTGGAAATTTACATTTTTCAGTTTTGTCAGACGTTTGTAGTATTCTCACAATAAGCTAATTAGCTCAATTGGAGCATTTCTAGCATGTTTGGTTGAAATTGGAAATTTACATTTCTCACTTTTGTCAGACAATTGCAATATTCTCACAACAAGCTAATTAGCTCAATTGGAGCAATTCTAGCATGTTTGGTTGAAATTGGAAATTTACATTTTTCACTTTTGTCAGACAATTGCAATATTCTCTCAATAAGCTAATTAGCTCATTTGGAGCATTTCTAGCATGTTTGGTTGAAATTAAAAATTTACATTTTTCAGTGTTGTCAGACGTTTGTAATATTCTCACAATAAGCTAATTAGCTAAATTGGAGCATTTCTAGCATGTTTGGTTGAAATTGGAAATTTACATTTTTCAGTTTTGTCAGACGTTTGTAGTATTCTCACAATAAGCTAATTAGCTCAATTGGAGCATTTCTAGCATGTTTGGTTGAAATTGGAAATTTACATTTTTCAATTTTGTCAGACGTTTGTAGTATTCTCACAATAAGCTAATTAGCTCAATTGGAGCATTTCTAGCATGTTTGGTTGAAATTGGAAATTTACATTTCTCACTTTTGTCAGACAATTGCAATATTCTCACAACAAGCTAATTAGCTCAATTGGAGCATTTCTAGCATGTTTGGTTGAAATTGGAAATTTACATTTTTCAGTTTTGTCAGACGTTTGTAATATTCTCACAATAAGCTAATTAGCTCAATTGGAGCATTTCTAGCATGTTTGGTTTAAATTGGAAATTTACAATTTTCACTTTTGTGAGACAATTGCAATATTCTCACAATAAGCTAATTAGCTCAATTGGAGCATTTCTAGCATGTTTGATTGAAATTGGAAATTTACATTTTTCAATTTTGTTAGACGTTTGTAATATTCTCACAATAAGCTAATTAGCTCAATTGGAGCATTTCTAGCATGTTTGGTTGAAATTGGAAATTTACATTTTTCAGTTTTGTCAGACGTTTGTAAAAATCTTACAGTAGGCTTATTTGCGCAAGTTGAGCATTTCTAGCATGTTTGGTTGAAATTGGAAATTTACATTTTTCACTTTTGTCAGACAATTGCAATATTCTCACAATAAGCTAATTAGCTCAATTGGAGCATTTCTAGCATCTTCGGTTGAAATTGGAAATTTACATTTTTCACTTTTGTCAGACAAATGCAATAATCTCACAGTAAGCTAATTAGCTCAATTGGAGCAATTCTAGCATGTTTGGTTGAAATTGGAAATTTACATTTTTCACTTTTGTTAGACAATTGCAATATTCTCACATTAAGCTAATTAGCTCAATTGGAGCATTTCTAGCATGTTTGGTTGAAATTGCAAATTTACATTTTTCACTTCTGTCAGACAATTGCAATATTCTCACAATAAGCTAATTAGCTCAATTGGAGCATTTCTGGCATGTTTGGTTGAAATTGGAAATTTACATTTTTCAGTTTTGTCAGACGTTTGTAAAATTCTTACAGTAGGCTTGTTGCGCAATTTGAGCATTTCTAGCATGTTTGGTTGAAATTGGAAATTTACATTTCTCACTTTTGTCAGACAATTGCAATATTCTCACAATAAGCTAATTAGCTCAATTGGAGCATTTCTAGCATGTTTGGTTGAAATTGGAAATTTAAATTTTTCAGTTTTGTCAGACGTTTGTAAAATTCTTACAGTAGGCTTATTTACGCAATTTGAGCATTTCTAGCATGTTTGGTTGAAATTGGAAATTTACATTTTTCACTTTTGTCAGACAATTGCAATATTCTCACAATAAGCTAATTAGCTCAATTGGAGCATTTCTAGCATGTTTGGTTGAAATTGGAAATTTACATTTTTCAGTGTTGTCAGACGTTTGTAATATTCTCACAATAAGCTAATTAGCTCAATTGGAGCATTTTTAGCATGTTTGGTTGAAATTGGAAATTTACATTTTTCAGTTTTGTCAGAAGTTTGTAAATTTCTTACAGTAGGCTTATTTGCGCAATTTGAGCATTTCTAGCATGTTTGGTTGAAATTGGAAATTTATATTTTTCACTTTTGTCAGACAATTGCAATATTCTCACAATGAGCTAATTAGCTCAATTGGAGCATTTCTAGCATGTTTGGTTGAAATTGGAAATTTACATTTTTCAGTTTTGTCAGACGTTTGTAGTATTCTCACAATAAGCTAATTAGCTCAATTGGAGCATTTCTAGCATGTTTGGTTGAAATTGGAAATTTACATTTCTCACTTTTGTCAGACAATTGCAATATTCTCACAACAAGCTAATTAGCTCAATTGGAGCATTTCTAGCATGTTTGGTTGAAATTGGAAATTTACATTTTTCACTTTTGTCAGACATTTGCAATATTCTCTCAATAAGCTAATTAGCTCATTTTGAGCATTTCTAGCATGTTTGGTTGAAATTAGAAATTTACATTTTTCAGTGTTGTCAGACGTTTGTAATATTCTCACAATAAGCTAATTAGCTCAATTGGAGCATTTTTAGCATGTTTGGTTGAAATTGGAAGTTTACATTTTTCAGTTTTGTCATACGTTTGTAAAATTCTTACAGTAGGCTTATTTGCGCAATTTGAGCATTTCTAGCATGTTTGGTTGAAATTGGAAATTTACTTTTTTCACTTTTGTCAGACAATTGCAATATTCTCACAATAAGCTAATTAGCTCAATTGGAGCATTTCTAGCATGTTTGGTTGAAATTGGAAATTAAGATTTTTCAGTGTTGTCAGACGTTTGTAATATTCTCACAATAAGCTAATTAGCTAAATTGGAGCATTTCTAGCATGTTTGGTTGAAATTGCAAATTTACATTTTTCACTTCTGTCAGACAATTGCAATATTCTCACAATAAGCTAATTAGCTCAATTGGAGCATTCCTAGCATGTTTGGTTGAAATTGGAAATTTACATTTTTCAGTTTTGTCAGACGTTTGTAATATTCTCACAATAAGCTAATTAGCTCAATTGGAGCATTTCTAGCATGTTTAATTGAAATTGGAAATTTACATTTTTCACTTTTGTCAGACAATTGCAATATTCTCACAATAAGCTAATTAGCTCAATTGGAGCATTTCTAGCATGTTTGGTTGAAATTGGAAATTTACATTTTTCAATTTTGTTAGACGTTTGTAATATTCTCACAATAAGCTAATTAGCTCATATGGAGCATTTCTAGCATGTTTGGTTGAAATTGGAAATTTACATTTTTCAGTTTTGTCAGACAATTGCAATATTCTTTCAATAAGCTAATTAGCTCAATTAAAGCATTTCTAGCATGTTTGGTTGAAATTGGAAATTTACATTTTTCTGTTTTGTCAGACGTTTGTAGTATTCTCACAATAAGCTAATTAGCTCAATTGGAGCATTTCTAGCATGTTTGGTTGAAATTGGAAATTTACATTTCTCACTTTTGTCAGACAATTGCAATATTCTGACAACAAGCTAATTAGCTCAATTGGAGCATTTCTAGCATGTTTGGTTGAAATTGGAAATTTACATTTTTCACTTTTGTCAGACATTTGCAACATTCTCTCAATAAGCTAATTAGCTCATTTGGAGCATTTCTAGCATGTTTGGTTGAAATTAGAAGTTTACATTTTTCAGTGTTGTCAGACGTTTGTAATATTCTCACAATAAGCTAATTAGCTCAATTGGAGCATTCCTAGCATGTTTGGTTTAAATTGGAAATTTACATTTTTCACTTTTGTGAGACAATTGCAATATTCTCACAATAAGCTAATTAGCTCAATTGGAGCATTTCTAGCATGTTTGATTGAAATTGGAAATTTACATTTTTCATTTTTGTTAGACGTTTGTAATATTCTCACAATAAGCTAATTAGCTCAATTGGAGCATTTCTAGCATATTTGGTTGAAATTGGAAATTTACATTTTTCAGTTTTGTCAGACGTTTGTAAAAATCTTACAGTAGGCTTATTTGCGCAAGTTGAGCATTTCTAGCATGTTTGGTTGAAATTGGAAATTTACATTTTTCACTTTTGTCAGACAATTGCAATATTCTCACAATGAGCTAATTAGCTCAATTGGAGCATTTCTAGCATCTTCAGTTGAAATTGGAAATTTACATTTTTCAGTGTTGTCAGACGTTTGTAATATTCTCACAATAAGCTAATTAGCTCAATTGGAGCATTTCTAGCATGTTTGGTTGAAATTGGAAATTTACATTTTTCACTTTTGTCCGACAATTGCAATAATCTCACAGTAAGCTAATTAGCTCAATTGGAGCAATTCTAGCATGTTTGATTGAAATTGGAAATTTACATTTTTCACTTTTGTCAGACAATTGCAATATTCTCACAATAAGCTAATTAGCTCAATTGGAGCATTTCTAGCATGTTTGGTTGAAATTGGAAATTTACATTTTTCACTTTTGTCAGACAATTGCAATATTCTCTCAATAAGCTAATTAGCTCATTTGGAGCATTTCTAGCATGTTTGGTTGAAATTAGAAATTTACATTTTTCAGTGTTGTCAGACGTTTGTAATATTCTCACAATAAGCTAATTAGCTAAATTGGAGCATTTCTAGCATGTTTGGTTGAAATTGCAAATTTACATTTTTCACTTCTGTCAGACAATTGCAATATTCTCACAATAAGCTAATTAGCTCAATTGGAGCATTTCTAGCATGTTTGGTTGAAATTAGAAATTTACATTTTTCAGTTTTGTCAGACGTTTGTAAAATTCTTACAGTAGGCTTATTTGCGCAATTTGAGCATTTCTAGCATGTTTGGTTGAAATTGGAAATTTACATTTTTCACTTTTGTCAGACAATTGCAATATTCTCACAATAAGCTAATTAGCTCAATTGGAGCATTTCTAGCATGTTTGGTTGAAATTGGAAATTTACATTTTTCAGTTTTGTCAGACGTTTGTAAAATTCTTACAGTAGGCTTATTTGCGCAATTTGAGCATTTCTAGCATGTTTGGTTGAAATTGGAAATTTACATTTTTCACTTTTGTCAGACAATTGCAATATTCTCACAATAAGCTAATTAGCTCAATTGGAGCATTTCTAGCATGTTTGGTTGAAATTGGAAATTTACATTTTTCAGTGTTGTCAGACGTTTGTAATATTCTCACAATAAGCTAATTAGCTCAATTGGAGCAATTTTAGCATGTTTGGTTGAAATTGGAAATTTACATTTTTCAGTTTTGTCAGACGTTTGTAAAATTCTTACAGTAGGCTTATTTGCGCAATTTGAGCATTTCTAGCATGTTTGGTTGAAATTGGAAATTTATATTTTTCACTTTTGTCAGACAATTGCAATATTCTCACAATGAGCTAATTAGCTCAATTGGAGCATTTCTAGCATGTTTTGTTGAAATTGGAAATTTACATTTTTCAGTTTTGTCAGACGTCTGTAGTATTCTCACAATGAGCTAATTAGCTCAATTGGAGCATTTCTAGCATGTTTGGTGAAATTGGAAATTTACATTTTTCAGTTTTGTCAGACAATTGCAATATTCTCACAACAAGCTAATTAGCTCAATTGGAGCATTTCTAGCATGTTTGGTTGAAATTGGAAATTTACATTTTTCATTTTTGTCAGACATTTGCAATATTGTCTCAATAAGCTAATTAGCTCATTTGGAGCATTTCTAGCATGTTTGGTTGAAATTAGAAATTTACATTTTTCAGTGTTGTCAGACGTTTGTATTATTCTCACAATAAGCTAATTAGCTCAATTGGAGCATTTTTAGCATGTTTGGTTGAAATTGCAAATTTACATTTTTCAGTTTTGTCAGACGTTTGTAAAATTCTTACAGTAGGCTTATTTGCGCAATTTGAGCATTTCTAGCATGTTTGGTTGAAATTGGAAATTTACTTTTTTCACTTTTGTCAGACAATTGCAATATTCTCACAATAAGCTAATTAGCTCAATTGGAGCATTTCTAGCATGTTTGGTTGAAATTGGAAATTAAGATTTTTCAGTGTTGTCAGACGTTTGTAATATTCTCACAATAAGCTAATTAGCTAAATTGGAGCATTTCTAGCATGTTTGGTTGAAATTGCAAATTTACATTTTTCACTTCTGTCAGACAATTGCAATATTCTCACAATAAGCTAATTAGCTCAATTGGAGCATTTCTAGCATGTTTGGTTGAAATTGGAAATTTACATTTTTCAGTTTTGTCAGACGTTTGTAAAATTCTTACAGTAGGCTTATTTGCGCAATTCGAGCATTTCTAGCATGTTTAATTGAAATTGGAAATTTACATTTTTCACTTTTGTCAGACAATTGCAATATTCTCACAATAAGCTAATTAGCTCAATTGGAGCATTTCTAGCATGTTTGGTTGAAATTGGAAATTTACATTTTTCAGTGTTGTCAGACGTTTGTAATATTCTCACAATAAGCTAATTAGCTCAATTGGAGCATTTCTAGCATGTTTAATTGAAATTGGAAATTTACATTTTTCACTTTTGTCAGACAATTGCAATATTCTCACAATAAGCTAATTAGCTCAGTTGGAGCATTTCTAGCATGTTTGGTTGAAATTGGAAATTTACATTTTTCAATTTTGTTAGACGTTTGTAATATTCTCACAATAAGCTAATTAGCTCAATTGGAGCATTTCTAGCATGTTTGGTTGAAATTGGAAATTTACATTTTTCAGTTTTGTCAGACAATTGCAATATTTTCTCAATAAGCTAATTAGCTCAATTAAAGCATTTCTAGCATGTTTGGTTGAAATTGGAAATTTACATTTTTCAGTTTTGTCAGACGTTTGTAGTATTCTCACAATAAGCTAATTAGCTCAATTGGAGCATTTTTAGCATGTTTGGTTGAAATTGGAAATTTACATTTTTCAGTTTTGTCAGACGTTTGTAAAATTTTTACAGTAGGCTTATTTGCGCAATTGGAGCATTTCTAGCATGTTTAATTGAAATTGGAAATTTACATTTTTCACTTTTGTCAGACAATTGCAATATTCTCACAATAAGCTAATTAGCTCAATTGGAGCATTTCTAGCATGTTTGGTTGAAATTGGAAATTTACATTTTTCAGTGTTGTCAGACGTTTGTAATATTCTCACAATAAGCTAATTAGCTCAATTGGAGCATTTCTAGCATGTTTAATTGAAATTGGAAATTTACATTTTTCACTTTTGTCAGACAATTGCAATATTCTCACAATAAGCTAATTAGCTCAGTTGGAGCATTTCTAGCATGTTTGGTTGAAATTGGAAATTTACATGTTTCAATTTTGTTAGACGTTTGTAATATTCTCACAATAACCTAATTAGCTCAATTTGAGCATTTCTAGCATGTTTGGTTGAAATTGGAAATTTACTTTTTTCACTTTTGTCAGACAATTGCAATATTCTCACAATAAGCTAATTAGCTCAATTGGAGCATTTCTAGCATGTTTGGTTGAAATTGGAAATTTACATTTTTCAATTTTGTTAGACGTTTGTAATATTCTCACAATAAGCTAATTAGCTCAATTGGAGCATTTCTAGCATGTTTGGTTGAAATTGGAAATTTACATTTTTCAGTTTTGTCAGACAATTGCAATATTCTTTCAATAAGCTAATTAGCTCAATTAAAGCATTTCTAGCATGTTTGGTTGAAATTGGAAATTTACATTTTTCTGTTTTGTCAGACGTTTGTAGTATTCTCACAATAAGCTAATTAGCTCAATTGGAGCATTTCTAGCATGTTTGGTTGAAATTGGAAATTTACATTTCTCACTTTTGTCAGACAATTGCAATATTCTCACAACAAGCTAATTAGCTCAATTGGAGCATTTCTAGCATGTTTGGTTGAAATTGGAAATTTACATTTTTCACTTTTGTCAGACATTTGCAACATTCTCTCAATAAGCTAATTAGCTCATTTGGAGCATTTCTAGCATGTTTGGTTGAAATTAGAAGTTTACATTTTTCAGTGTTGTCAGACGTTTGTAATATTCTCACAATAAGCTAATTAGCTCAATTGGAGCATTTCTAGCATGTTTTGTTGAAATTGGAAATTTACATTTTTCAGTTTCGTCAGACGTTTGTAAAATTCTTACAGTAGGCTTATTTGCGCAATTTGAGCATTTCTAGCATGTTTGGTTGAAATTGGAAATTTACATTTTTCACTTTTGTCAGACAATTGCAATATTCTCACAATAAGCTAATTAGCTCAATTGGAGCATTTCTAGCATGTTTGGTTGAAATTGGAAATTTACATTTTTCAGTGTTGTCAGACGTTTGTAATATTCTCACAATAAGCTAATTAGCTCAATTGGAGCATTCCTAGCATGTTTGGTTTAAATTGGAAATTTACATTTTTCACTTTTGTGAGACAATTGCAATATTCTCACAATAAGCTAATTAGCTCAATTGGAGCATTTCTAGCATGTTTGATTGAAATTGGAAATTTACATTTTTCAATTTTGTTAGACGTTTGTAATATTCTCACAATAAGCTAATTAGCTCAATTGGAGCATTCCTAGCATATTTTGTTGAAATTGGAAATTTACATTTTTCAGTTTTGTCAGACGTTTGTAAAAATCTTACAGTAGGCTTATTTGCGCAAGTTGAGCATTTCTAGCATGTTTGGTTGAAATTGGAAATTTACATTTTTCACTTTTGTCAGACAATTGCAATATTCTCACAATGAGCTAATTAGCTCAATTGGAGCATTTCTAGCATCTTCAGTTGAAATTGGAAATTTACATTTTTCAGTGTTGTCAGACGTTTGTAATATTCTCACAATAAGCTAATTAGCTCAATTGGAGCATATCTAGCATGTTTGGTTGAAATTGGAAATTTACATTTTTCACTTTTGTCAGACAATTGCAATAATCTCACAGTAAGCTAATTAGCTCAATTGGAGCAATTCTAGCATGTTTGATTGAAATTGGAAATTTACATTTTTCACTTTTGTCAGACAATTGCAATATTCTCACAATAAGCTAATTAGCTCAATTGGAGCATTTCTAGCATGTTTGGTTGAAATTGGAAATTTACATTTTTCAGTTTTGTCAGACGTTTGTAAAATTCTTACAGTAGGCTTATTTGCGCAATTTGAGCATTTCTAGCATGTTTGGTTGAAATTGGAAATTTACATTTTTCACTTTTGTCAGACAATTGCAATATTCTCACAATAAGCTAATTAGCTCAATTGGAGCATTTCTAGCATGTTTGGTTGAAATTGGAAATTTACATTTTTCAGTGTTGTCAGACGTTTGTAATATTCTCACAATAAGCTAATTAGCTCAATTGGAGCATTTTTAGCATGTTTGGTTGAAATTGGAAATTTACTATTTTCAGTTTTGTCAGACGTTTGTAAAATTCTTACAGTAGGCTTATTTGCGCAATTTGAGCATTTCTAGCATGTTTTGTTGAAATTGGAAATTTATATTTTTCACTTTTGTCAGACAATTGCAATATTCTCACAATGAGCTAATTAGCTCAATTGGAGCATTTCTAGCATGTTTTGTTGAAATTGGAAATTTACATTTTTCAGTTTTGTCAGACGTCTGTAGTATTCTCACAATAAGCTAATTAGCTAAATTGGAGCATTTCTAGCATGTTTGGTTGAAATTGGAAATTTACATTTTTCAGTTTTGTCAGACGTTTGTAAAATTCTTACAGTAGGCTTATTTGCGCAAGTTGAGCATTTCTAGCATGTTTGGTTGAAATTGGAAATTTACATTTTTCACTTTTGTCAGACAATTGCAATATTCTCACAATAAGCTAATTAGCTCAATTGGAGCATTTCTAGCATCTTCGGTTGAAATTGGAAATTTAAATTTTTCAGTGTTGTCAGACATTTGTATTATTCTCACAATAAGCTAATTAGCTCAATTGGAGCATTTCTAGCATGTTTGGTTGAAATTGGAAATTTACATTTTTCACTTTTGTCAGACAATTGCAATATTCTCACAATAAGCTAATTAGCTCAATTGGAGCATTTCTAGCATGTTTGGTTGAAATTGGAAATTTACATTTTTCAGTGTTGTCAGACGTTTGTAATATTCTCACAATAAGCTAATTAGCTCAATTGGAGCATTCCTAGCATGTTTGGTTTAAATTGGAAATTTACATTTTTCACTTCTGTGAGACAATTGCAATATTCTCACAATAAGCTAATTAGCTCAATTGGAGCATTTCTAGCATGTTTAATTGAAATTGGAAATTTACATTTTTCACTTTTGTCAGACAATTGCAATATTCTCACAATAAGCTAATTAGCTCAGTTGGAGCATTTCTAGCATGTTTGGTTGAAATTGGAAATTTACATGTTTCAATTTTGTTAGACGTTTGTAATATTCTCACAATAACCTAATTAGCTCAATTTGAGCATTTCTAGCATGTTTGGTTGAAATTGGAAATTTACTTTTTTCACTTTTGTCAGACAATTGCAATATTCTCACAATAAGCTAATTAGCTCAATTGGAGCATTTCTAGCATGTTTGGTTGAAATTGGAAATTTACATTTTTCAATTTTGTTAGACGTTTGTAATATTCTCACAATAAGCTAATTAGCTCAATTGGAGCATTTCTAGCATGTTTGGTTGAAATTGGAAATTTACATTTTTCAGTTTTGTCAGACAATTGCAATATTCTTTCAATAAGCTAATTAGCTCAATTAAAGCATTTCTAGCATGTTTGGTTGAAATTGGAAATTTACATTTTTCTGTTTTGTCAGACGTTTGTAGTATTCTCACAATAAGCTAATTAGCTCAATTGGAGCATTTCTAGCATGTTTGGTTGAAATTGGAAATTTACATTTCTCACTTTTGTCAGACAATTGCAATATTCTCACAACAAGCTAATTAGCTCAATTGGAGCATTTCTAGCATGTTTGGTTGAAATTGGAAATTTACATTTTTCACTTTTGTCAGACATTTGCAACATTCTCTCAATAAGCTAATTAGCTCATTTGGAGCATTTCTAGCATGTTTGGTTGAAATTAGAAGTTTACATTTTTCAGTGTTGTCAGACGTTTGTAATATTCTCACAATAAGCTAATTAGCTCAATTGGAGCATTTCTAGCATGTTTTGTTGAAATTGGAAATTTACATTTTTCAGTTTCGTCAGACGTTTGTAAAATTCTTACAGTAGGCTTATTTGCGCAATTTGAGCATTTCTAGCATGTTTGGTTGAAATTGGAAATTTACATTTTTCACTTTTGTCAGACAATTGCAATATTCTCACAATAAGCTAATTAGCTCAATTGGAGCATTTCTAGCATGTTTGGTTGAAATTGGAAATTTACATTTTTCAGTGTTGTCAGACGTTTGTAATATTCTCACAATAAGCTAATTAGCTCAATTGGAGCATTCCTAGCATGTTTGGTTTAAATTGGAAATTTACATTTTTCACTTTTGTGAGACAATTGCAATATTCTCACAATAAGCTAATTAGCTCAATTGGAGCATTTCTAGCATGTTTGATTGAAATTGGAAATTTACATTTTTCAATTTTGTTAGACGTTTGTAATATTCTCACAATAAGCTAATTAGCTCAATTGGAGCATTCCTAGCATATTTTGTTGAAATTGGAAATTTACATTTTTCAGTTTTGTCAGACGTTTGTAAAAATCTTACAGTAGGCTTATTTGCGCAAGTTGAGCATTTCTAGCATGTTTGGTTGAAATTGGAAATTTACATTTTTCACTTTTGTCAGACAATTGCAATATTCTCACAATGAGCTAATTAGCTCAATTGGAGCATTTCTAGCATCTTCAGTTGAAATTGGAAATTTACATTTTTCAGTGTTGTCAGACGTTTGTAATATTCTCACAATAAGCTAATTAGCTCAATTGGAGCATATCTAGCATGTTTGGTTGAAATTGGAAATTTACATTTTTCACTTTTGTCAGACAATTGCAATAATCTCACAGTAAGCTAATTAGCTCAATTGGAGCAATTCTAGCATGTTTGATTGAAATTGGAAATTTACATTTTTCACTTTTGTCAGACAATTGCAATATTCTCACAATAAGCTAATTAGCTCAATTGGAGCATTTCTAGCATGTTTGGTTGAAATTGGAAATTTACATTTTTCAGTTTTGTCAGACGTTTGTAAAATTCTTACAGTAGGCTTATTTGCGCAATTTGAGCATTTCTAGCATGTTTGGTTGAAATTGGAAATTTACATTTTTCACTTTTGTCAGACAATTGCAATATTCTCACAATAAGCTAATTAGCTCAATTGGAGCATTTCTAGCATGTTTGGTTGAAATTGGAAATTTACATTTTTCAGTGTTGTCAGACGTTTGTAATATTCTCACAATAAGCTAATTAGCTCAATTGGAGCATTTTTAGCATGTTTGGTTGAAATTGGAAATTTACTATTTTCAGTTTTGTCAGACGTTTGTAAAATTCTTACAGTAGGCTTATTTGCGCAATTTGAGCATTTCTAGCATGTTTTGTTGAAATTGGAAATTTATATTTTTCACTTTTGTCAGACAATTGCAATATTCTCACAATGAGCTAATTAGCTCAATTGGAGCATTTCTAGCATGTTTTGTTGAAATTGGAAATTTACATTTTTCAGTTTTGTCAGACGTCTGTAGTATTCTCACAATAAGCTAATTAGCTAAATTGGAGCATTTCTAGCATGTTTGGTTGAAATTGGAAATTTACATTTTTCAGTTTTGTCAGACGTTTGTAAAATTCTTACAGTAGGCTTATTTGCGCAAGTTGAGCATTTCTAGCATGTTTGGTTGAAATTGGAAATTTACATTTTTCACTTTTGTCAGACAATTGCAATATTCTCACAATAAGCTAATTAGCTCAATTGGAGCATTTCTAGCATCTTCGGTTGAAATTGGAAATTTAAATTTTTCAGTGTTGTCAGACATTTGTATTATTCTCACAATAAGCTAATTAGCTCAATTGGAGCATTTCTAGCATGTTTGGTTGAAATTGGAAATTTACATTTTTCACTTTTGTCAGACAATTGCAATATTCTCACAATAAGCTAATTAGCTCAATTGGAGCATTTCTAGCATGTTTGGTTGAAATTGGAAATTTACATTTTTCAGTGTTGTCAGACGTTTGTAATATTCTCACAATAAGCTAATTAGCTCAATTGGAGCATTCCTAGCATGTTTGGTTTAAATTGGAAATTTACATTTTTCACTTCTGTGAGACAATTGCAATATTCTCACAATAAGCTAATTAGCTCAATTGGAGCATTTCTAGCATGTTTGATTGAAATTGGAAATTTACATTTTTCAATTTTGTTAGACGTTTGTAATATTCTCACAATAAGCTAATTAGCTCAATTGGAGCATTCCTAGCATATTTGGTTGAAATTGGAAATTTACATTTTTCAGTTTTGTCAGACGTTTGTAAAAATCTTACAGTAGGCTTATTTGCGCAAGTTGAGCATTTCTAGCATGTTTGGTTGAAATTGGAAATTTACATTTTTCACTTTTGTCAGACGTTTGTAATATTCTCACAATAAGCTAATTAGCTCAATTGGAGCATTTCTAGCATCTTCAGTTGAAATTGGAAATTTACATTTTTCACTTTTGTCAGACAATTGCAATATTCTCACAATAAGCTAATTAGCTCAATTGGAGCATTTCTAGCATGTTTGGTTGAAATTGGAAATTTACATTTTTCACTTTTGTCAGACAATTGCAATAAACTCACAGTAAGCTAATTAGCTCAATTGGAGCAATTCTAGCATGTTTGATTGAAATTGGAAATTTACATTTTTCACTTTTGTCAGACAATTGCAATATTCTCACAATAAGCTAATTAGCTCAATTGGAGCATTTCTAGCATGTTTGGTTGAAATTGGAAATTTACATTTTTCAGTTTTGTCAGACGTTTGTAAAATTCTTACAGTAGGCTTATTTGCGCAATTTGAGCATTTCTAGCATGTTTGGTTGAAATTGGAAATTTACATTTTTCACTTTTGTCAGACAATTGCAATATTCTCACAATAAGCTAATTAGCTCAATTGGAGCATTTCTAGCATGTTTGGTTGAAATTGGAAATTTACATTTTTCAGTGTTGTCAGACGTTTGTAATATTCTCACAATAAGCTAATTAGCTCAATTGGAGCATTTTTAGCATGTTTGGTTGAAATTGGAACTTTACATTTTTCAGTTTTGTCAGACGTTTGTAAAATTCTTACAGTAGGCTTATTTGCGCAATTTGAGCATTTCTAGCATGTTTTGTTGAAATTGGAAATTTATATTTTTCACTTTTGTCAGACAATTGCAATATTCTCACAATGAGCTAATTAGCTCAATTGGAGCATTTCTAGCATGTTTTGTTGAAATTGGAAATTTACATTTTTCAGTTTTGTCAGACGTCTGTAGTATTCTCACAATGAGCTAATTAGCTAAATTGGAGCATTTCTAGCATGTTTGGTTGAAATTGGAAATTTACATTTTTCAGTTTTGTCAGACGTTTGTAAAATTCTTACAGTAGGCTCATTTGCGCAATTTGAGCATTTCTAGCATGTTTGGTTGAAATTGGAAATTTACTTTTTTCACTTTTGTCAGACAATTGCAATATTCTCACAATAAGCTAATTAGCTCAATAGGAGCATTTCTAGCATGTTTGGTTGAAATTGGAAATTAAGATTTTTCAGTGTTGTCAGACGTTTGTAATATTCTCACAATAAGCTAATTAGCTAAATTGGAGCATTTCTAGCATGTTTGGTTGATATTGCAAATTTACATTTTTCACTTCTGTCAGACAATTGCAATATTCTCACAATAAGCTAATTAGCTCAATTGGAGCATTTCTAGCAAGTTTGGTTGAAATTGGAAATTTACATTTTTCAGTTTTGTCAGACGTTTGTAAAATTCTTACAGTAGGCTTATTTGCGCAATTTGAGCATTTCTAGCATGTTTAATTGAAATTGGAAATTTACATTTTTCACTTTTGTCAGACAATTGCAATATTCTCACAATAAGCTAATTAGCTCAATTGGAGCATTTCTAGCCTGTTTGGTTGAAATTGGAAATTTACATTTTTCAGTGTTGTCAGACGTTTGTAATATTCTCACAATAAGCTAATTAGCTCAATTGGAGCATTTCTAGCATGTTTAATTGAAATTGGAAATTTACATTTTTCACTTTTGTCAGACAATTGCAATATTCTCACAATAAGCTAATTAGCTCAGTTGGAGCATTTCTAGCATGTTTGGTTGAAATTGGAAATTTACATTTTTCAATTTTGTTAGACGTTTGTAATATTCTCACAATAAGCTAATTAGCTCAATTGGAGCATTTCTAGCATGTTTGGTTGAAATTGGAAATTTACATTTTTCAGTTTTGTCAGACAATTGCAATATTCTCTCAATAAGCTAATTAGCTCAATTAAAGCATTTCTAGCATGTTTGGTTGAAATTGGAAATTTACATTTTTCAGTTTTGTCAGACGTTTGTAGTATTCTCACAATAAGCTAATTAGCTCAATTGGAGCATTTTTAGCATGTTTGGTTGAAATTGGAAATTTACATTTTTCAGTTTTGTCAGACGTTTGTAAAATTTTTACAGTAGGCTTATTTGCGCAATTTGAGCATTTCTAGCATGTTTAATTGAAATTTGAAATTTACATTTTTCACTTTTGTCAGACAATTGCAATATTCTCACAATAAGCTAATTAGCTCAATTGGAGCATTTCTAGCATGTTTGGTTGAAATTGGAAATTTAAATTTTTCAGTGTTGTCAGACGTTTGTAATATTCTCACAATAAGCTAATTAGCTCAATTGGAGCATTTCTAGCTTGTTTAATTGAAATTGGAAATTTACATTTTTCACTTTTGTCAGACAATTGCAATATTCTCACAATAAGCTAATTAGCTCAGTTGGAGCATTTCTAGCATGTTTGGTTGAAATTGGAAATTTACATTTTTCAATTTTGTTAGACGTTTGTAATATTCTCACAATAAGCTAATTAGCTCAATTTGAGCATTTCTAGCATGTTTGGTTGAAATTGGAAATTTACTTTTTTCACTTTTGTCAGACAATTGCAATATTCTCACAATAAGCTAATTAGCTCAATTGGAGCATTTCTAGCATGTTTGGTTGAAATTGGAAATTTACATTTTTCAGTTTTGTCAGACAATTGCAATATTCTTTCAATAAGCTAATTAGCTCAATTAAAGCATTTCTAGCATGTTTGGTTGAAATTGGAAATTTACATTTTTCTGTTTTGTCAGACGTTTGTAGTATTCTCACAATAAGCTAATTAGCTCAATTGGAGCATTTCTAGCATGTTTGGTTGAAATTGGAAATTTACATTTCTCACTTTTGTCAGACAATTGCAATATTCTCACAACAAGCTAATTAGCTCAATTGGAGCATTTCTAGCATGTTTGGTTGAAATTGGAAATTTACATTTTTCACTTTTGTCAGACATTTGCAACATTCTCTCAATAAGCTAATTAGCTCATTTGGAGCATTTCTAGCATGTTTGGTTGAAATTAGAAGTTTACATTTTTCAGTGTTGTCAGACGTTTGTAATATTCTCACAATAAGCTAATTAGCTCAATTGGAGCATTTCTAGCATGTTTTGTTGAAATTGGAAATTTACATTTTTCAGTTTCGTCAGACGTTTGTAAAATTCTTACAGTAGGCTTATTTGCGCAATTTGAGCATTTCTAGCATGTTTGGTTGAAATTGGAAATTTACATTTTTCAGTGTTGTCAGACGTTTGTAATATTCTCACAATAAGCTAATTAGCTCAATTGGAGCATTCCTAGCATGTTTGGTTTAAATTGGAAATTTACATTTTTCACTTTTGTGAGACAATTGCAATATTCTCACAATAAGCTAATTAGCTCAATTGGAGCATTTCTAGCATGTTTGATTGAAATTGGAAATTTACATTTTTCAATTTTGTTAGACGTTTGTAATATTCTCACAATAAGCTAATTAGCTCAATTGGAGCATTTCTAGCATATTTGGTTGAAATTGGAAATTTACATTTTTCAGTTTTGTCAGACGTTTGTAAAAATCTTACAGTAGGCTTATTTGCGCAAGTTGAGCATTTCTAGCATGTTTGGTTGAAATTGGAAATTTACATTCTTCACTTTTGTCAGACAATTGCAATATTCTCACAATGAGCTAATTAGCTCAATTGGAGCATTTCTAGCATCTTCAGTTGAAATTGGAAATTTACATTTTTCAGTGTTGTCAGACGTTTGTAATATTCTCACAATAAGCTAATTAGCTCAATTGGAGCATTTCTAGCATGTTTGGTTGAAATTGGAAATTTACATTTTTCACTTTTGTCAGACAATTGCAATAATCTCACAGTAAGCTAATTAGCTCAATTGGAGCAATTCTAGCATGTTTGATTGAAATTGGAAATTTACATTTTTCACTTTTGTCAGACAATTGCAATATTCTCTCAATAAGCTAATTAGCTCATTTGGAGCATTTCTAGCATGTTTGGTTGAAATTAGAAATTTACATTTTTCAGTGTTGTCAGACGTTTGTAATATTCTCACAATAAGCTAATTAGCTAAATTGGAGCATTTCTAGCATGTTTGGTTGAAATTGCAAATTTACATTTTTCACTTCTGTCAGACAATTGCAATATTCTCACAATAAGCTAATTAGCTCAATTGGAGCATTTCTAGCATGTTTGGTTGAAATTAGAAATTTACATTTTTCAGTTTTGTCAGACGTTTGTAAAATTCTTACAGTAGGCTTATTTGCGCAATTTGAGCATTTCTAGCATGTTTGGTTGAAATTGGAAATTTACATTTTTCACTTTTGTCAGACAATTGCAATATTCTCACAATAAGCTAATTAGCTCAATTGGAGCATTTCTAGCATGTTTGGTTGAAATTGGAAATTTACATTTTTCAGTTTTGTCAGACGTTTGTAAAATTCTTACAGTAGGCTTATTTGCGCAATTTGAGCATTTCTAGCATGTTTGGTTGAAATTGGAAATTTACATTTTTCACTTTTGTCAGACAATTGCAATATTCTCACAATAAGCTAATTAGCTCAATTGGAGCATTTCTAGCATGTTTGGTTGAAATTGGAAATTTACATTTTTCAGTGTTGTCAGACGTTTGTAATATTCTCACAATAAGCTAATTAGCTCAATTGGAGCATTTTTAGCATGTTTGGTTGAAATTGGAAATTTACATTTTTCAGTTTTGTCAGACGTTTGTAAAATTCTTACAGTAGGCTTATTTGCGCAATTTGAGCATTTCTAGCATGTTTGGTTGAAATTGGAAATTTATATTTTTCACTTTTGTCAGACAATTGCAATATTCTCACAATGAGCTAATTAGCTCAATTGGAGCATTTCTAGCATGTTTTGTTGAAATTGGAAATTTACATTTTTCAGTTTTGTCAGACGTCTGTAGTATTCTCACAATGAGCTAATTAGCTAAATTGGAGCATTTCTAGCATGTTTGGTTGAAATTGGAAATTTACATTTTTCAGTTTTGTCAGACGTTTGTAAAATTCTTACAGTAGGCTTATTTGCGCAATTTGAGCATTTCTAGCATGTTTGGTTGAAATTGGAAATTTACTTTTTTCACTTTTGTCAGACAATTGCAATATTCTCACAATAAGCTAATTAGCTCAATTGGAGCATTTCTAGCATGTTTGGTTGAAATTGGAAATTAAGATTTTTCAGTGTTGTCAGACGTTTGTAATATTCTCACAATAAGCTAATTAGCTAAATTGGAGCATTTCTAGCATGTTTGGTTGAAATTGCAAATTTACATTTTTCACTTCTGTCAGACAATTGCAATATTCTCACAATAAGCTAATTAGCTCAATTGGAGCATTTCTAGCAAGTTTGGTTGAAATTGGAAATTTACATTTTTCAGTTTTGTCAGACGTTTGTAAAATTCTTACAGTAGGCTTATTTGCGCAATTTGAGCATTTCTAGCATGTTTAATTGAAATTGGAAATTTACATTTTTCACTTTTGTCAGACAATTGCAATATTCTCACAATAAGCTAATTAGCTCAATTGGAGCATTTCTAGCATGTTTGGTTGAAATTGGAAATTTACATTTTTCAGTGTTGTCAGACGTTTGTAATAATCTCACAATAAGCTAATTAGCTCAATTGGAGCATTTCTAGCATGTTTAATTGAAATTGGAAATTTACATTTTTCACTTTTGTCAGACAATTGCAATATTCTCACAATAAGCTAATTAGCTCAGTTGGAGCATTTCTAGCATGTTTGGTTGAAATTGGAAATTTACATTTTTCAATTTTGTTAGACGTTTGTAATATTCTCACAATAAGCTAATTAGCTCAATTGGAGCATTTGTAGCATGTTTGGTTGAAATTGGAAATTTACATTTTTCAGTTTTGTCAGACAATTGCAATATTCTCTCAATAAGCTAATTAGCTCAATTAAAGCATTTCTAGCATGTTTGGTTGAAATTGGAAATTTACATTTTTCAGTTTTGTCAGACGTTTGTAGTATTCTCACAATAAGCTAATTAGCTCAATTGGAGCATTTTTAGCATGTTTGGTTGAAATTGGAAATTTACATTTTTCAGTTTTGTCAGACGTTTGTAAAATTTTTACAGTAGGCTTATTTGCGCAATTTGAGCATTTCTAGCATGTTTAATTGAAATTGGAAATTTACATTTTTCACTTTTGTCAGACAATTGCAATATTCTCACAATAAGCTAATTAGCTCAATTGGAGCATTTCTAGCATGTTTGGTTGAAATTGGAAATTTACATTTTTCAGTGTTGTCAGACGTTTGTAATATTCTCACAATAAGCTAATTAGCTCAATTGGAGCATTTCTAGCATGTTTGGTTGAAATTGCAAATTTACATTTTTCACTTCTGTCAGACAATTGCAATATTCTCACAATAAGCTAATTAGCTCAATTGGAGCATTTCTAGCATGTTTGGTTGAAATTGGAAATTTACATTTTTCAGTGTTGTCAGACGTTTGTAATATTCTCACAATAAGCTAATTAGCTCAATTGGAGCATTTCTAGCATGTTTAATTGAAATTGGAAATTTACATTTTTCACTTTTGTCAGACAATTGCAATATTCTCACAATAAGCTAATTAGCTCAATTGGAGCATTTCTAGCATGTTTGGTTGAAATTGGAAATTTACATTTTTCAATTTTGTTAGACGTTTGTAATATTCTCACATTAAGCTAATTAGCTCAATTGGAGCATTTCTAGCATGTTTGGTTGAAATTGGAAATTTACATTTTTCAGTTTTGTCAGACAATTGCAATATTCTTTCAATAAGCTAATTAGCTCATTTAAAGCATTTCTAGCATGTTTGGTTGAAATTGGAAATTTACATTTTTCTGTTTTGTCAGACGTTTGTAGTATTCTCACAATAAGCTAATTAGCTCAATTGGAGCATTTCTAGCATGTTTGGTTGAAATTGGAAATTTACATTTCTCACTTTTGTCAGACAATTGCAATATTCTCACAACAAGCTAATTAGCTCAATTGGAGCATTTCTAGCATGTTTGGTTGAAATTGGAAATTTACATTTTTCACTTTTGTCAGACATTTGCAACATTCTCTCAATAAGCTAATTAGCTCATTTGGAGCATTTCTAGCATGTTTGGTTGAAATTAGAAGTTTACATTTTTCAGTGTTGTCAGACGTTTGTAATATTCTCACAATAAGCTAATTAGCTCAATTGGAGCATTTCTAGCATGTTTTGTTGAAATTGGAAATTTACATTTTTCAGTTTCGTCAGACGTTTGTAAAATTCTTACAGTAGGCTTATTTGCGCAATTTGAGCATTTCTAGCATGTTTGGTTGAAATTGGAAATTTACATTTTTCACTTTTGTCAGACAATTGCAATATTCTCACAATAAGCTAATTAGCTCAATTGGAGCATTTCTAGCATGTTTGGTTGAAATTGGAAATTTACATTTTTCAGTGTTGTCAGACGTTTGTAATATTCTCACAATAAGCTAATTAGCTCAATTGGAGCATTTCTAGCATGTTTGATTGAAATTAGAAATTTACATTTTTCAATTTTGTTAGACGTTTGTAATATTCTCACAATAAGCTAATTAGCTCAATTGGAGCATTTCTAGCATATTTGGTTGAAATTGGAAATTTACATTTTTCAGTTTTGTCAGACATTTGTAAAAATCTTACAGTAGGCTTATTTGCGCAAGTTGAGCATTTCTAGCATGTTTGGTTGAAATTGGAAATTTACATTTTTCACTTTTGTCAGACAATTGCAATATTCTCACAATGAGCTAATTAGCTCAATTGGAGCATTTCTAGCATCTTCAGTTGAAATTGGAAATTTACATTTTTCAGTGTTGTCAGACGTTTGTAATATTCTCACAATAAGCTAATTAGCTCAATTGGAGCATTTCTAGCATGTTTGGTTGAAATTGGAAATTTACATTTTTCACTTTTGTCAGACAATTGCAATAATCTCACAGTAAGCTAATTAGCTCAATTGGAGCAATTCTAGCATGTTTGATTGAAATTGGAAATTTACATTTTTCACTTTTGTCAGACAATTGCAATATTCTCACAATAAGCTAATTAGCTCAATTGGAGCATTTCTAGCATGTTTGGTTGAAATTGGAAATTTACATTTTTCACTTTTGTCAGACAATTGCAATATTCTCTCAATAAGCTAATTAGCTCATTTGGAGCATTTCTAGCATGTTTGGTTGAAATTAGAAATTTACATTTTTCAGTGTTGTCAGACGTTTGTAATATTCTCACAATAAGCTAATTAGCTAAATTGGAGCATTTCTAGCATGTTTGGTTGAAATTGCAAATTTACATTTTTCACTTTTGTCAGACAATTGCAATATTCTCACAATGAGCTAATTAGCTCAATTGGAGCATTTCTAGCATCTTCAGTTGAAATTGGAAATTTACATTTTTCAGTGTTGTCAGACGTTTGTAATATTCTCACAATAAGCTAATTAGCTCAATTGGAGCATTTCTAGCATGTTTGGTTGAAATTAGAAATTTACATTTTTCAGTTTTGTCAGACGTTTGTAAAATTCTTACAGTAGGCTTATTTGCGCAATTTGAGCATTTCTAGCATGTTTGGTTGAAATTGGAAATTTACATTTTTCACTTTTGTCAGACAATTGCAATATTCTCACAATAAGCTAATTAGCTCAATTGGAGCATTTCTAGCATGTTTGGTTGAAATTGGAAATTTACATTTTTCAGTTTTGTCAGACGTTTGTAAAATTCTTACAGTAGGCTTATTTGCGCAATTTGAGCATTTCTAGCATGTTTGGTTGAAATTGGAAATTTACATTTTTCACTTTTGTCAGACAATTGCAATATTCTCACAATAAGCTAATTAGCTCAATTGGAGCATTTTTAGCATGTTTGGTTGAAATTGGAAATTTACATTTTTCAGTTTTGTCAGACGTTTGTAAAATTCTTACAGTAGGCTTATTTGCGCAATTTGAGCATTTCTAGCATGTTTGGTTGAAATTGGAAATTTATATTTTTCACTTTTGTCAGACAATTGCAATATTCTCACAATGAGCTAATTAGCTCAATTGGAGCATTTCTAGCATGTTTTGTTGAAATTGGAAATTTACATTTTTCAGTTTTTTCAGACGTCTGTAGTATTCTCACAATGAGCTAATTAGCTCAATTGGAGCATTTCTAGCATGTTTGGTTGAAATTGGAAATTTACTTTTTTCAGTTTTGTCAGACAATTGCAATATTCTCACAACAAGCTAATTAGCTCAATTGGAGCATTTCTAGCATGTTTGGTTGAAATTGGAAATTTACATTTTTCATTTTTGTCAGACATTTGCAATATTGTCTCAATAAGCTAATTAGCTCATTTGGAGCATTTCTAGCATGTTTGGTTGAAATTAGAAATTTACATTTTTCAGTGTTGTCAGACTTTTGTATTATTCTCACAATAAGCTAATTAGCTCAATTGGAGCATTTTTAGCATGTTTGGTTGAAATTGGAAATTTACATTTTTCAGTTTTGTCAGACGTTTGTAAAATTCTTACAGTAGGCTTATTTGCGCAATTTGAGCATTTCTAGCATGTTTGGTTGAAATTGGAAATTTACTTTTTTCACTTTTGTCAGACAATTGCAATATTCTCACAATAAGCTAATTGGCTCAATTGGAGCATTTCTAGCATGTTTGGTTGAAATTGGAAATTAAGATTTTTCAGTGTTGTCAGACGTTTGTAATATTCTCACAATAAGCTAATTAGCTAAATTGGAGCATTTCTAGCATGTTTGGTTGAAATTGCAAATTTACATTTTTCACTTCTGTCAGACAATTGCAATATTCTCACAATAAGCTAATTAGCTCAATTGGAGCATTTCTAGCATGTTTGGTTGAAATTGGAAATTTACATTTTTCAGTTTTGTCAGACGTTTGTAAAATTCTTACAGTAGGCTTATTTGCGCAATTTGAGCATTTCTAGCATGTTTAATTGAAATTGGAAATTTACATTTTTCACTTTTGTCAGACAATTGCAATATTCTCACAATAAGCTAATTAGCTCAATTGGAGCATTTCTAGCATGTTTGGTTGAAATTGGAAATTTACATTTTTCAATTTTGTTAGACGTTTGTAATATTCTCACAATAAGCTAATTAGCTCAATTGGAGCATTTCTAGCATGTTTGGTTGAAATTGGAAATTTACATTTTTCAGTTTTGTCAGACAATTGCAATATTCTTTCAATAAGCTAATTAGCTCAATTAAAGCATTTCTAGCATGTTTGGTTGAAATTGGAAATTTACATTTTTCAGTTTTGTCAGACGTTTGTAGTATTCTCACAATAAGCTACTTAGCTCAATTGGAGAATTTTTAACATGTTTGGTTGAAATTGGAAATTTACATTTTTCAGTTTTGTCAGACGTTTGTAATATTCTCACAATAAGCTAATTAGCTCAATTGGAGCATTTCTAGCATGTTTAATTGAAATTGGAAATTTACATTTTTCACTTTTGTCAGACAATTGCAATATTCTCACAATAAGCTAATTAGCTCAATTGGAGCATTTCTAGCATGTTTGGTTGAATTTGGAAATTTACATTTTTCAGTGTTGTCAGACGTTTGTAATATTCTCACAATAAGCTAATTAGCTCAATTGGAGCATTTCTAGCATGTTTAATTGAAATTGGAAATTTACATTTTTCACTTTTGTCAGACAATTGCAATATTCTCACAATAAGCTAATTAGCTCAGTTGGAGCATTTCTAGCATGTTTGGTTGAAATTGGAAATTTACATTTTTCAATTTTGTTAGACGTTTGTAATATTCTCACAATAAGCTAATTAGCTCAATTGGAGCATTTCTAGCATGTTTTGTTGAAATTGGAAATTTACATTTTTCAGTTTTTTCAGACGTCTGTAGTATTCTCACAATGAGCTAATTAGCTCAATTGGAGCATTTCTAGCATGTTTGGTTGAAATTGGAAATTTACTTTTTTCAGTTTTGTCAGACAATTGCCATATTCTCACAACAAGCTAATTAGCTCAATTGGAGCATTTCTAGCATGTTTGGTTGAAATTAGAAATTTACATTTTTCAGTGTTGTCAGACTTTTGTATTATTCTCACAATAAGCTAATTAGCTCAATTGGAGCATTTTTAGCATGTTTGGTTGAAATTGGAAATTTACATTTTTCAGTTTTGTCAGACGTTTGTAAAATTCTTACAGTAGGCTTATTTGCGCAATTTGAGCATTTCTAGCATGTTTGGTTGAAATTGGAAATTTACTTTTTTCACTTTTGTCAGACAATTGCAATATTCTCACAATAAGCTAATTGGCTCAATTGGAGCATTTCTAGCATGTTTGGTTGAAATTGGAAATTAAGATTTTTCAGTGTTGTCAGACGTTTGTAATATTCTCACAATAAGCTAATTAGCTAAATTGGAGCATTTCTAGCATGTTTGGTTGAAATTGCAAATTTACATTTTTCACTTCTGTCAGACAATTGCAATATTCTCACAATAAGCTAATTAGCTCAATTGGAGCATTTCTAGCATGTTTGGTTGAAATTGGAAATTTACATTTTTCAGTTTTGTCAGACGTTTGTAAAATTCTTACAGTAGGCTTATTTGCGCAATTTGAGCATTTCTAGCATGTTTAATTGAAATTGGAAATTTACAATTTTCACTTTTGTCAGACAATTGCAATATTCTCACAATAAGCTAATTAGCTCAATTGGAGCATTTCTAGCATGTTTGGTTGAAATTGGAAATTTACATTTTTCAGTGTTGTCAGACGTTTGTAATATTCTCACAATAAGCTAATTAGCTCAATTGGAGCATTTCTAGCATGTTTAATTGAAATTGGAAATTTACATTTTTCACTTTTGTCAGACAATTGCAATATTCTCACAATAAGCTAATTAGCTCAGTTGGAGCATTTCTAGCATGTTTGGTTGAAATTGGAAATTTACATTTTTCAATTTTGTTAGACGTTTGTAATATTCTCACAATAAGCTAATTAGCTCAATTGGAGCATTTCTAGCATGTTTGGTTGAAATTGGAAATTTACATTTTTCAGTTTTGTCAGACAATTGCAATATTCTTTCAATAAGCTAATTAGCTCAATTAAAGCATTTCTAGCATGTTTGGTTGAAATTGGAAATTTACATTTTTCAGTTTTGTCAGACGTTTGTAGTATTCTCACAATAAGCTAATTAGCTCAATTGGAGCATTTTTAGCATGTTTGGTTGAAATTGGAAATTTACATTTTTCAGTTTTGTCAGACGTTTGTAAAATTTTTACAGTAGGCTTATTTGCGCAATTTGAGCATTTCTAGCATGTTTAATTGAAATTGGAAATTTACATTTTTCACTTTTGTCAGACAATTGCAATATTCTCACAATAAGCTAATTAGCTCAATTGGAGCATTTCTAGCATGTTTGGTTGAAATTGGAAATTTACATTTTTCAGTGTTGTCAGACGTTTGTAATATTCTCACAATAAGCTAATTAGCTCAATTGGAGCATTTCTAGCATGTTTAATTGAAATTGGAAATTTACATTTTTCACTTTTGTCAGACAATTGCAATATTCTCACAATAAGCTAATTAGCTCAGTTGGAGCATTTCTAGCATGTTTGGTTGAAAGTGGAAATTTACATTTTTCAATTTTGTTAGACGTTTGTAATATTCTCACAATAAGCTAATTAGCTCAATTGGAGCATTTCTAGCATGTTTGGTTGAAATTGGAAATTTACATTTTTCAGTTTTGTCAGACAATTGCAATATTCTCTCAATAAGCTAATTAGCTCAATTAAAGCATTTCTAGCATGTTTGGTTGAAATTGGAAATTTACATTTTTCAGTTTTGTCAGACGTTTGTAGTATTCTCACAATAAGCTAATTAGCTCAATTGGAGCATTTCTAGCATGTTTGGTTGAAATTGGAAATTTACATTTTTCAGTTTTGTCAGACGTTTGTAAAATTCTTACAGTAGGCTTATTTGCGCAATTTGAGCATTTCTAGCATGTTTAATTGAAATTGGAAATTTACATTTTTCACTTTTGTCAGACAATTGCAATATTCTCACAATAAGCTAATTAGCTCAATTGGAGCATTTCTAGCATGTTTGGTTGAAATTGGAAATTTACATTTTTCAGTGTTGTCAGACGTTTGTAATATTCTCACAATAAGCTAATTAGCTCAATTGGAGCATTTCTAGCATGTTTGGTTGAAATTGGAAATTTACATTTTTCAAATTTGTTAGACGTATGTAATATTCTCACAATAAGCTAATTAGCTCAATTGGAGCATTTCTAGCATGTTTGGTTGAAATTGGAAATTTACATTTTTCAGTTTTGTCAGACAATTGCAATATTCTCTCAATAAGCTAATTAGCTCAATTAAAGCATTTCTAGCATGTTTGGTTGAAATTGGAAATTTACATTTTTCACTTTTGTCAGACAATTGCAATATTCTCACAATAAGCTAATTAGCTCAATTGGAGCATTTCTAGCATGTTTGGTTGAAATTGGAAATTTACATTTTTCAATTTTGTTAGACGTATGTAATATTCTCACAATAAGCTAATTAGCTCAATTGGAGCATTTCTAGCATGTTTGGTTGAAATTGGAAATTTACATTTTTCAGTTTTGTCAGACAATTGCAATATTCTCTCAATAAGCTAATTAGCTCAATTAAAGCATTTCTAGCATGTTTGGTTGAAATTGGAAATTTACATTTCTCACTTTTGTCAGACAATTGCAATAATCTCACAACAAGCTAATTAGCTCAATTGGAGCATTTCTAGCATGTTTGGTTGAAATTGGAAATTTACATTTTTCACTTTTGTCAGACATTTGCAACATTCTCTCAATAAGCTAATTAGCTCATTTGGAGCATTTCTAGCATGTTTGGTTGAAATTAGAAGTTTACATTTTTCACTGTTGTCAGACGTTTGTAATATTCTCACAATAAGCTAATTAGCTCAATTGGAGCATTTCTAGCATGTTTTGTTGAAATTGGAAATTTACATTTTTCAGTTTCGTCAGACGTTTGTAAAATTCTTACAGTAGGCTTATTTGCGCAATTTGAGCATTTCTAGCATGTTTGGTTGAAATTGGAAATTTACATTTTTCACTTTTGTCAGACAATTGCAATATTCTCACAATAAGCTAATTAGCTCAATTGGAGCATTTCTAGCATGTTTGGTTTGAATTGGAAATTTACATTTTTCAGTGTTGTCAGACGTTTGTAATATTCTCACAATAAGCTAATTAGCTCAATTGGAGCATTTCTAGCATGTTTGGTTGAAATTGGAAATTTACATTTTTCACTTTTGTGAGACAATTGCAATATTCTCACAATAAGCTAATTAGCTCAATTGGAGCATTTCTAGCATGTTTGATTGAAATTGGAAATTTACATTTTTCAATTTTGTTAGACGTTTGTAATATTCTCACAATAAGCTAATTAGCTCAATTGGAGCATTTCTAGCATGTTTGGTTGAAATTGGAAATTTACATTTTTCAGTTTTGTCAGACGTTTGTAAAAATCTTACAGTAGGCTTATTTGCGCAAGTTGAGCATTTCTAGCATGTTTGGTTGAAATTGGAAATTTACATTTTTCACTTTTGTCAGACAATATCAATATTCTCACAATAAGCTAATTAGCTCAATTGGAGCATTTCTAGCATCTTCGGTTGAAATTGGAAATTTAAATTTTTCAGTGTTGTCAGGCGTTTGTAATATTCTCACAATAAGCTAATTAGCTCAATTGGAGCATTTCTAGCATGTTTGGTTGAAATTGGAAATTTACATTTTTCACTTTTGTCAGACAATTGCAATAATCTCACAGTAAGCTAATTAGCTCAATTGGAGCAATTCTAGCATGTTTGGTTGAAATTGGAAATTTACATTTTTCAGTGTTGTCAGACGTTTGTAGTATTCTCACAATAAGCTAATTAGCTCAATTGGAGCATTTCTAGCATGTTTGGTTGAAATTGGAAATTTACATTTTTCAGTTTTGTCAGACGTTTGTAAAATTCTTACAGTAGGCTTATTTGCGCAATTTGAGCATTTCTAGCATGTTTGGTTGAAATTGGAAATTTACATTTTTCAATTTTGTTAGACGTTTGTAATATTCTCACAATAAGCTAATTAGCTCAATTGGAGCATTTCTAGCATGTTTGGTTGAAATTGGAAATTTACATTTTTCAGTTTTGTCAGACGTTTGTAAAAATCTTACAGTAGGCTTATTTGCGCAAGTTGAGCATTTCTAGCATGTTTGGTTGAAATTGGAAATTTACATTTTTCACTTTTGTCAGACAATTGCAATATTCTCACAATAAGCTAATTAGCTCAATTGGAGCATTTCTAGCATCTTCGGTTGAAATTGGAAATTTAAATTTTTCAGTGTTGTCAGACGTTTGTAATATTCTCACAATAAGCTAATTAGCTCAATTGGAGCATTTCTAGCATGTTTAATTGAAATTGGAAATTTACATTTTTCACTTTTGTCAGACAATTGCAATATTCTCACAATAAGCTAATTAGCTCAATTGGAGCATTTCTAGCATGTTTGGTTGAAATTGGAAATTTACATTTTTCAATTTTGTTAGACGTATGTAATATTCTCACAATAAGCTAATTAGCTCAATTGGAGCATTTCTAGCATGTTTGGTTGAAATTGGAAATTTACATTTTTCAGTTTTGTCAGACAATTGCAATATTCTCTCAATAAGCTAATTAGCTCAATTAAAGCATTTCTAGCATGTTTGGTTGAAATTGGAAATTTACATTTTTCAGTTTTGTCAGACGTTTGTAGTATTCTCACAATAAGCTAATTAGCTCAATTGGAGCATTTCTAGCATGTTTGGTTGAAATTGGAAATTTACATTTCTCACTTTTGTCAGACAATTGCAATAATCTCACAACAAGCTAAATAGCTCAATTGGAGCATTTCTAGCATGTTTGGTTGAAATTGGAAATTTACATTTTTCACTTTTGTCAGACATTTGCAACATTCTCTCAATAAGCTAATTAGCTCATTTGGAGCATTTCTAGCATGTTTGGTTGAAATTAGAAGTTTACATTTTTCAGTGTTGTCAGACGTTTGTAATATTCTCACATTAAGCTAATTAGCTCAATTGGAGCATTTCTAGCATGTTTTGTTGAAATTGGAAATTTACATTTTTCAGTTTTGTCAGACGTTTGTAAAATTCTTACAGTAGGCTTATTTGCGCAATTTGAGCATTTCTAGCATGTTTGGTTGAAATTGGAAATTTACATTTTTCACTTTTGTCAGACAATTGCAATATTCTCACAATAAGCTAATTAGCTCAATTGGAGCATTTCTAGCATGTTTGGTTGAAATTGGAAATTTACATTTTTCAGTGTTGTCAGACGTTTGTAATATTCTCACAATAAGCTAATTAGCTCAATTGGAGCATTTCTAGCATGTTTGATTGAAATTGGAAATTTACATTTTTCAATTTTGTTAGACGTTTCTAATATTCTCACAATAAGCTAATTAGCTCAATTGGAGCATTTCTAGCATGTTTGGGTGAAATTGGAAATTTACATTTTTCAGTTTTGTCAGACGTTTGTAAAAATTTTACAGTAGGCTTATTTGCGCAAGTTGAGCATTTCTAGCATGTTTGGTTGAAATTGGAAATTTACATTTTTCACTTTTGTCAGACAATTGCAATATTCTCACAATAAGCTAATTAGCTCAATTGGAGCATTTCTAGCATGTTTGGTTGAAATTGGAAATTTACATTTTTCAGTTTTGTCAGACAATTGCAATATTCTCTCAATAAGCTAATTAGCTCAATTAAAGCATTTCTAGCATGTTTGGTTGAAATTGGAAATTTACATTTTTCAGTTTTGTCAGACGTTTGTAGTATTCTCACAATAAGCTAATTAGCTCAATTGGAGCATTTCTAGCATGTTTGGTTGAAATTGGAAATTTACATTTCTCACTTTTGTCAGACAATTGCAATAATCTCACAACAAGCTAATTAGCTCAATTGGAGCATTTCTAGCATGTTTGGTTGAAATTGGAAATTCACATTTTTCACTTTTGTCAGACATTTGCAACATTCTCTCAATAAGCTAATTAGCTCATTTGGAGCATTTCTAGCATGTTTTGTTGAAATTGGAAATTTACATTTTTCAGTTTTGTCAGACGTTTGTAAAATTCTTACAGTAGGCTTATTTGCGCAATTTGAGCATTTCTAGCATGTTTGGTTGAAATTGGAAATTTACATTTTTCACTTTTGTCAGACAATTGCAATATTCTCACAATAAGCTAATTAGCTCAATTGGAGCATTTCTAGCATGTTTGGTTGAAATTGGAAATTTAAATTTTTCAGTGTTGTCAGACGTTTGTAATATTCTCACAATAAGCTAATTAGCTCAATTGGAGCATTTCTAGCATGTTTGATTGAAATTGGAAATTTACATTTTTCAATTTTGTTAGACGTTTGTAATATTCTCACAATAAGCTAATTAGCTCAATTGGAGCATTTCTAGCATGTTTGGTTGAAATTGGAAATTTACATTTTTCAGTTTTGTCAGACGTTTGTAAAAATCTTACAGTAGGCTTATTTGCGCAAGTTGAGCATTTCTAGCATGTTTGGTTGAAATTGGAAATTTACATTTTTCACTTTTGTCAGACAATTGCAATATTCTCACAATAAGCTAATTAGCTCAATTGGAGCATTTCTAGCATCTTCGGTTGAAATTGGAAATTTAAATTTTTCAGTTTTGTCAGACGTTTGTAATATTCTCACAATAAGCTAATTAGCTCAATTGGAGCATTTCTAGCATGTTTGGTTGAAATTGGAAATTTACATTTTTCACTTTTGTCAGACAATTGCAATAATCTCACAGTAAGCTAATTTGCTCAATTGGAGCAATTCTAGCATGTTTGGTTGAAATTGGAAATTTACATTTTTCACTTTTGTCAGACAATTGCAATATTCTCTCAATAAGCTAATTAGCTCATTTGAAGCATTTCTAGCATGTTTGGTTGAAATTGGAAATTTACATTTTTCACTTTTGTCAGACAATTGCAATATTCTCACAATAAGCTAATTAGCTCATTTGGAGCATTTCTAGCATGTTTGGTTGAAATTAGAAGTTTACATTTTTCAGTGTTGTCAGACGTTTGTAATATTCTCACAATAAGCTAATTAGCTCAATTGGAGCATTTCTAGCATGTTTTGTTGAAATTGGAAATTTACATTTTTCAGTTTCGTCAGACGTTTGTAAAATTCTTACAGTAGGCTTATTTGCGCAATTTGAGCATTTCTAGCATGTTTGGTTGAAAGTGGAAATTTACATTTTTCACTTTTGTCAGACAATTGCAATATTCTCACAATAAGCTAATTAGCTCAATTGGAGCATTTCTAGCATGTTTGGTTTGAATTGGAAATTTACATTTTTCAGTGTTGTCAGACGTTTGTAATATTCTCACAATAAGCTAATTAGCTCAATTGGAGCATTTCTAGCATGTTTGGTTTAAATTGGAAATTTACATTTTTCACTTTTGTGAGACAATTGCAATATTCTCACAATAAGCTAATTAGCTCAATTGGAGCATTTCTAGCATGTTTGATTGAAATTGGAAATTTACATTTTTCAATTTTGTTAGACGTTTGTAATATTCTCACAATAAGCTAATTAGCTCAATTGGAGCATTTCTAGCATGTTTGGTTGAAATTGGAAATTTACATTTTTCAGTTTTGTCAGACGTTCGTAAAAATCTTACAGTAGGCTTATTTGCACAAGTTGAGCATTTCTAGCATGTTTGGTTGAAATTGGAAATTTACATTTTTCACTTTTGTCAGACAATTGCAATATTCTCACAATAAGCTAATTAGCTCAATTGGAGCATTTCTAGCATCTTCGGTTGAAATTGGAAATTTAAATTTTTCAGTGTTGTCAGACGTTTGTAATATTCTCACAATAAGCTAATTAGCTCAATTGGAGCATTTCTAGCATGTTTGGTTGAAATTGGAAATTTACATTTTTCACTTTTGTCAGACAATCGCAATAATCTCACAGTAAGCTAATTAGCTCAATTGGAGCAATTCTAGCATGTTTGGTTGAAATTGGAAATTTACATTTTTCAGTGTTGTCAGACGTTTGTAGTATTCTCACAATAAGCTAATTAGCTCAATTGGAGCATTTCTAGCATGTTTGGTTGAAATTGGAAATTTACATTTTTCAGTTTTGTCAGACGTTTGTAAAATTCTTACAGTAGGCTTATTTGCGCAATTTGAGCATTTCTAGCATGTTTAATTGAAATTGGAAATTTACATTTTTCACTTTTGTCAGACAATTGCAATATTCTCACAATAAGCTAATTAGCTCAATTGGAGCATTTCTAGCATGTTTGGTTGAAATTGGAAATTTACATTTTTCAGTGTTGTCAGACGTTTGTAATATTCTCACAATAAGCTAATTAGCTCAATTGGAGCATTTCTAGCATGTTTAATTGAAATTGGAAATTTACATTTTTCACTTTTGTCAGACAATTGCAATATTCTCACAATAAGCTAATTAGCTCAATTGGAGCATTTCTAGCATGTTTGGTTGAAATTGGAAATTTACATTTTTCAATTTTGTTAGACGTATGTAATATTCTCCCAATAAGCTAATTAGCTCAATTGGAGCATTTCTAGCATGTTTGGTTGAAATTGGAAATTTACATTTTTCAGTTTTGTCAGACAATTGCAATATTCTCTCAATAAGCTAATTAGCTCAATTAAAGCATTTCTAGCATGTTTGGTTGAAATTGGAAATTTACATTTTTCAGTTTTGTCAGACGTTTGTAGTACTCTCACAATAAGCTAATTAGCTCAATTGGAGCATTTCTAGCATGTTTGGTTGAAATTGGAAACTTACATTTCTCACTTTTGTCAGACAATTGCAATAATCTCACAACAAGCTAATTAGCTCAATTGGAGCATTTCTAGCATGTTTGGTTGAAATTGGAAATTTACATTTTTCACTTTTGTCAGACATTTGCAACATTCTCTCAATAAGCTAATTAGCTCATTTGGAGCATTTCTAGCATGTTTGGTTGAAATTAGAAGTTTACATTTTTCAGTGTTTTCAGACGTTTGTAATATTCTCACAATAAGCTAATTAGCTCAATTGGAGCATTTCTAGCATGTTTTGTTGAAATTGGAAATTTACATTTTTCAGTTTCGTCAGACGTTTGTAAAATTCTTACAGTAGGCTTATTTGCGCAATTTGAGCATTTCTAGCATGTTTGGTTGAAATTGGAAATTTATATTTTTCACTTTTGTCAGACAATTGCAATATTCTCACAATAAGCTAATTAGCTCAATTGGAGCATTTCTAGCATGTTTGGTTGAAATTGGAAATTTACATTTTTCAGTGTTGTCAGACGTTTGTAATATTCTCACAATAAGCTAATTAGCTCAATTGGAGCATTTCTAGCATGTTTGGTTTAAATTGGAAATTTACATTTTTCACTTTTGTGAGACAATTGCAATATTCTCACAATAAGCTAATTAGCTCAATTGGAGCATTTCTAGCATGTTTGATTGAAATTGGAAATTTACATTTTTCAATTTTGTTAGACGTTTGTAATATTCTCACAATAAGCTAATTAGCTCAATTGGAGCATTTCTAGCATGTTTGGTTGAAATTGGAAATTTACATTTTTCAGTTTTGTCAGACGTTTGTAAAAATCTTACAGTAGGCTTATTTGCGCAAGTTGAGCATTTCTAGCATGTTTGGTTGAAATTGGAAATTTACATTTTTCACTTTTGTCAGACAATTGCAATATTCTCACAATAAGCTAATTAGCTCAATTGGAGCATTTCTAGCATCTTCGGTTGAAATTGGAAATTTAAATTTTTCAGTGTTGTCAGACGTTTGTAATATTCTCACAATAAGCTAATTAGCTCAATTGGAGCATTTCTAGCATGTTTAATTCAAATTGGAAATTTACATTTTTCACTTTTGTCAGACAATTGCAATATTCTCACAATAAGCTAATTAGCTCAATTGGAGCATTTCTAGCATGTTTGGTTGAAATTGGAAATTTACATTTTTCAATTTTGTTAGACGTATGTAATATTCTCACAATAAGCTAATTAGCTCAATTGGAGCATTTCTAGCATGTTTGGTTGAAATTGGAAATTTACATTTTTCAGTTTTGTCAGACAATTGCAATATTCTCTCAATAAGCTAATTAGCTCAATTAAAGCATTTCTAGCATGTTTGGTTGAAATTGGAAATTTACATTTTTCAGTTTTGTCAGACGTTTGTAATATTCTCACAATAAGCTAATTAGCTCAATTGGAGCATTTCTAGCATGTTTGGTTGAAATTGGAAATTTACATTTTTCACTTTTGTCAGACAATTGCAATAATCTCACAGTAAGCTAATTAGCTCAATTGGAGCAATTCTAGCATGTTTGGTTGAAATTGGAAATTTACATTTTTCAGTGTTGTCAGACGTTTGTAGTATTCTCACAATAAGCTAATTAGCTCAATTGGAGCATTTCTAGCATGTTTGGTTGAAATTGGAAATTTACATTTTTCAGTTTTGTCAGACGTTTGTAAAATTCTTACAGTAGGCTTATTTGCCCAATTTGAGCATTTCTAGCATGTTTAATTGAAATTGGAAATTTACATTTTTCACTTTTGTCAGACAATTGCAATATTCTCACAATAAGCTAATTAGCTCAATTGGAGCATTTCTAGCATGTTTGGTTGAAATTGGAAATTTACATTTTTCAGTGTTGTCAGACGTTTGTAATATTCTCACAATAAGCTAATTAGCTCAATTGGAGCATTTCTAGCATGTTTAATTGAAATTGGAAATTTACATTTTTCACTTTTGTCAGACAATTGCAATATTCTCACAATAAGCTAATTAGCTCAATTGGAGCATTTCTAGCATGTTTGGTTGAAATTGGAAATTTACATTTTTCAATTTTGTTAGACGTATGTAATATTCTCACAATAAGCTAATTAGCTCAATTGGAGCATTTCTAGCATGTTTGGTTGAAATTGGAAATTTACATTTTTCAGTTTTGTCAGACAATTGCAATATTCTCTCAATAAGCTAATTAGCTCAATTAAAGCATTTCTAGCATGTTTGGTTGAAATTGGAAATTTACATTTTTCAGTTTTGTCAGACGTTTGTAGTATTCTCACAATAAGCTAATTAGCTCAATTGGAGCATTTCTAGCATGTTTGGTTGAAATTGGAAACTTACATTTCTCACTTTTGTCAGACAATTGCAATAATCTCACAACAAGCTAATTAGCTCAATTGGAGCATTTCTAGCATGTTTGGTTGAAATTGGAAATTTACATTTTTCACTTTTGTCAGACATTTGCAACATTCTCTCAATAAGCTAATTAGCTCATTTGGAGCATTTCTAGCATGTTTGGTTGAAATTAGAAGTTTACATTTTTCAGTGTTTTCAGACGTTTGTAATATTCTCACAATAAGCTAATTAGCTCAATTGGAGCATTTCTAGCATGTTTTGTTGAAATTGGAAATTTACATTTTTCAGTTTCGTCAGACGTTTGTAAAATTCTTACAGTAGGCTTATTTGCGCAATTTGAGCATTTCTAGCATGTTTGGTTGAAAGTGGAAATTTACATTTTTCACTTTTGTCAGACAATTGCAATATTCTCACAATAAGCTAATTAGCTCAATTGGAGCATTTCTAGCATGTTTGGTTTGAATTGGAAATTTACATTTTTCAGTGTTGTCAGACGTTTGTAATATTCTCACAATAAGCTAATTAGCTCAATTGGAGCATTTCTAGCATGTTTGGTTTAAATTGGAAATTTACATTTTTCACTTTTGTGAGACAATTGCAATATTCTCACAATAAGCTAATTAGCTCAATTGGAGCATTTCTAGCATGTTTGATTGAAATTGGAAATTTACATTTTTCAATTTTGTTAGACGTTTGTAATATTCTCACAATAAGCTAATTAGCTCAATTGGAGCATTTCTAGCATGTTTGGTTGAAATTGGAAATTTACATTTTTCAGTTTTGTCAGACGTTTGTAAAAATCTTACAGTAGGCTTATTTGCACAAGTTGAGCATTTCTAGCATGTTTGGTTGAAATTGGAAATTTACATTTTTCACTTTCGTCAGACAATTGCAATATTCTCACAATAAGCTAATTAGCTCAATTGGAGCATTTCTAGCATCTTCGGTTGAAATTGGAAATTTAAATTTTTCAGTGTTGTCAGACGTTTGTAATATTCTCACAATAAGCTAATTAGCTCAATTGGAGCATTTCTAGCATGTTTGGTTGAAATTGGAAATTTACATTTTTCACTTTTGTCAGACAATTGCAATAATCTCACAGTAAGCTAATTAGCTCAATTGGAGCAATTCTAGCATGTTTGGTTGAAATTGGAAATTTACATTTTTCAGTGTTGTCAGACGTTTGTAGTATTCTCACAATAAACTAATTAGCTCAATTGGAGCATTTCTAGCATGTTTGGTTGAAATTGGAAATTTACATTTTTCAGTTTTGTCAGACGTTTGTAAAATTCTTACAGTAGGCTTATTTGCGCAATTTGAGCATTTCTAGCATGTTTAATTGAAATTGGAAATTTACATTTTTCACTTTTGTCAGACAATTGCAATATTCTCACAATAAGCTAATTAGCTCAATTGGAGCATTTCTAGCATGTTTGGTTGAAATTGGAAATTTACATTTTTCAGTGTTGTCAGACGTTTGTAATATTCTCACAATAAGCTAATTAGCTCAATTGGAGCATTTCTAGCATGTTTAATTGAAATTGGAAATTTACATTTTTCACTTTTGTCAGACAATTGCAATATTCTCACAATAAGCTAATTAGCTCAATTGGAGCATTTCTAGCATGTTTGGTTGAAATTGGAAATTTACATTTTTCAATTTTGTTAGACGTATGTAATATTCTCACAATAAGCTAATTAGCTCAATTGGAGCATTTCTAGCATGTTTGGTTGAAATTGGAAATTTACATTTTTCAGTTTTGTCAGACAATTGCAATATTCTCTCAATAAGCTAATTAGCTCAATTAAAGCATTTCTAGCATGTTTGGTTGAAATTGGAAATTTACATTTTTCAGTTTTGTCAGACGTTTGTAGTACTCTCACAATAAGCTAATTAGCTCAATTGGAGCATTTCTAGCATGTTTGGTTGAAATTGGAAACTTACATTTCTCACTTTTGTCAGACAATTGCAATAATCTCACAACAAGCTAATTAGCTCAATTGGAGCATTTCTAGCATGTTTGGTTGAAATTGGAAATTTACATTTTTCACTTTTGTCAGACATTTGCAACATTCTCTCAATAAGCTAATTAGCTCATTTGGAGCATTTCTAGCATGTTTGGTTGAAATTAGAAGTTTACATTTTTCAGTGTTTTCAGACGTTTGTAATATTCTCACAATAAGCTAATTAGCTCAATTGGAGCATTTCTAGCATGTTTTGTTGAAATTGGAAATTTACATTTTTCAGTTTCGTCAGACGTTTGTAAAATTCTTACAGTAGGCTTATTTGCGCAATTTGAGCATTTCTAGCATGTTTGGTTGAAATTGGAAATTTACATTTTTCACTTTTGTCAGACAATTGCAATATTCTCACAATAAGCTAATTAGCTCAATTGGAGCATTTCTAGCATGTTTGGTTGAAATTGGAAATTTACATTTTTCAGTGTTGTCAGACGTTTGTAATATTCTCACAATAAGCTAATTAGCTCAATTGGAGCATTTCTAGCATGTTTGGTTTAAATTGGAAATTTACATTTTTCACTTTTGTGAGACAATTGCAATATTCTCACAATAAGCTAATTAGCTCAATTGGAGCATTTCTAGCATGTTTGATTGAAATTGGAAATTTACATTTTTCAATTTTGTTAGACGTTTGTAATATTCTCACAATAAGCTAATTAGCTCAATTGGAGCATTTCTAGCATGTTTGGTTGAAATTGGAAATTTACATTTTTCAGTTTTGTCAGACGTTTGTAAAAATCTTACAGTAGGCTTATTTGCGCAAGTTGAGCATTTCTAGCATGTTTGGTTGAAATTGGAAATTTACATTTTTCACTTTTGTCAGACAATTGCAATATTCTCACAATAAGCTAATTAGCTCAATTGGAGCATTTCTAGCATCTTCGGTTGAAATTGGAAATTTAAATTTTTCAGTGTTGTCAGACGTTTGTAATATTCTCACAATAAGCTAATTAGCTCAATTGGAGCATTTCTAGCATGTTTAATTGAAATTGGAAATTTACATTTTTCACTTTTGTCAGACAATTGCAATATTCTCACAATAAGCTAATTAGCTCAATTGGAGCATTTCTAGCATGTTTGGTTGAAATTGGAAATTTACATTTTTCAATTTTGTTAGACGTATGTAATATTCTCACAATAAGCTAATTAGCTCAATTGGAGCATTTCTAGCATGTTTGGTTGAAATTGGAAATTTACATTTTTCAGTTTTGTCAGACAATTGCAATATTCTCTCAATAAGCTAATTAGCTCAATTAAAGCATTTCTAGCATGTTTGGTTGAAATTGGAAATTTACATTTTTCAGTTTTGTCAGACGTTTGTAGTATTCTCACAATAAGCTAATTAGCTCAATTGGAGCATTTCTAGCATGTTTGGTTGAAATTGGAAATTTACATTTCTCACTTTTGTCAGACAATTGCAATAATCTCACAACAAGCTAATTAGCTCAATTGGAGCATTTCTAGCATGTTTGGTTGAAATTAGAAGTTTACATTTTTCAGTGTTGTCAGACGTTTGTAATATTCTCACAATAAGCTAATTAGCTCAATTGGAGCATTTCTAGCATGTTTTGTTGAAATTGGAAATTTACATTTTTCAGTTTCGTCAGACGTTTGTAAAATTCTTACAGTTGGCTTATTTGCGCAATTTGAGCATTTCTAGCATGTTTGGTTGAAAGTGGAAATTTACATTTTTCACTTTTGTCAGACAATTGCAATATTCTCACAATAAGCTAATTAGCTCAATTGGAGCATTTCTAGCATGTTTGGTTTGAATTGGAAATTTACATTTTTCAGTGTTGTCAGACGTTTGTAATATTCTCACAATAAGCTAATTAGCTCAATTGGAGCATTTCTAGCATGTTTGGTTTAAATTGGAAATTTACATTTTTCACTTTTGTGAGACAATTGCAATATTCTCACAATAAGCTAATTAGCTCAATTGGAGCATTTCTAGCATGTTTGATTGAAATTGGAAATTTACATTTTTCAATTTTGTTAGACGTTTGTAATATTCTCACAATAAGCTAATTAGCTCAATTGGAGCATTTCTAGCATGTTTGGTTGAAATTGGAAATTTACATTTTTCAGTTTTGTCAGACGTTTGTAAAAATCTTACAGTAGGCTTATTTGCACAAGTTGAGCATTTCTAGCATGTTTGGTTGAAATTGGAAATTTACATTTTTCACTTTTGTCAGACAATTGCAATATTCTCACAATAAGCTAATTAGCTCAATTGGAGCATTTCTAGCATCTTCGGTTGAAATTGGAAATTTAAATTTTTCAGTGTTGTCAGACGTTTGTAATATTCTCACAATAAGCTAATTAGCTCAATTGGAGCATTTCTAGCATGTTTGGTTGAAATTGGAAATTTACATTTTTCACTTTTGTCAGACAATTGCAATAATCTCACAGTAAGCTAATTAGCTCAATTGGAGCAATTCTAGCATGTTTGGTTGAAATTGGAAATTTACATTTTTCAGTGTTGTCAGACGTTTGTAGTATTCTCACAATAAGCTAATTAGCTCAATTGGAGCATTTCTAGCATGTTTGGTTGAAATTGGAAATTTACATTTTTCAGTTTTGTCAGACGTTTGTAAAATTCTTACAGTAGGCTTATTTGCCCAATTTGAGCATTTCTAGCATGTTTAATTGAAATTGGAAATTTACATTTTTCACTTTTGTCAGACAATTGCAATATTCTCACAATAAGCTAATTAGCTCAATTGGAGCATTTCTAGCATGTTTGGTTGAAATTGGAAATTTACATTTTTCAGTGTTGTCAGACGTTTGTAATATTCTCACAATAAGCTAATTAGCTCAATTGGAGCATTTCTAGCATGTTTAATTGAAATTGGAAATTTACATTTTTCACTTTTGTCAGACAATTGCAATATTCTCACAATAAGCTAATTAGCTCAATTGGAGCATTTCTAGCATGTTTGGTTGAAATTGGAAATTTACATTTTTCAATTTTGTTAGACGTATGTAATATTCTCACAATAAGCTAATTAGCTCAATTGGAGCATTTCTAGCATGTTTGGTTGAAATTGGAAATTTACAATTTTCAGTTTTGTCAGACAATTGCAATATTCTCTCAATAAGCTAATTAGCTCAATTAAAGCATTTCTAGCATGTTTGGTTGAAATTGGAAATTTACATTTTTCAGTTTTGTCAGACGTTTGTAGTATTCTCACAATAAGCTAATTAGCTCAATTGGAGCATTTCTAGCATGTTTGGTTGAAATTGGAAACTTACATTTCTCACTTTTGTCAGACAATTGCAATAATCTCACAACAAGCTAATTAGCTCAATTGGAGCATTTCTAGCATGTTTGGTTGAAATTGGAAATTTACATTTTTCACTTTTGTCAGACATTTGCAACATTCTCTCAATAAGCTAATTAGCTCATTTGGAGCATTTCTAGCATGTTTGGTTGAAATTAGAAGTTTACATTTTTCAGTGTTTTCAGACGTTTGTAATATTCTCACAATAAGCTAATTAGCTCAATTGGAGCATTTCTAGCATGTTTTGTTGAAATTGGAAATTTACATTTTTCAGTTTCGTCAGACGTTTGTAAAATTCTTACAGTAGGCTTATTTGCGCAATTTGAGCATTTCTAGCATGTTTGGTTGAAATTGGAAATTTACATTTTTCACTTTTGTCAGACAATTGCAATATTCTCACAATAAGCTAATTAGCTCAATTGGAGCAATTCTAGCATGTTTGGTTGAAATTGGAAATTTACATTTTTCAGTGTTGTCAGACGTTTGTAATATTCTCACAATAAGCTAATTAGCTCAATTGGAGCATTTCTAGCATGTTTGGTTTAAATTGGAAATTTACATTTTTCACTTTTGTGAGACAATTGCAATATTCTCACAATAAGCTAATTAGCTCAATTGGAGCATTTCTAGCATGTTTGATTGAAATTGGAAATTTACATTTTTCAATTTTGTTAGACGTTTGTAATATTCTCACAATAAGCTAATTAGCTCAATTGGAGCATTTCTAGCATGTTTGGTTGAAATTGGAAATTTACATTTTTCAGTTTTGTCAGACGTTTGTAAAAATCTTACAGTAGGCTTATTTGCGCAAGTTGAGCATTTCTAGCATGTTTGGTTGAAATTGGAAATTTACATTTTTCACTTTTTCAGACAATTGCAATATTCTCACAATAAGCTAATTAGCTCAATTGGAGCATTTCTAGCATCTTCGGTTGAAATTGGAAATTTAAATTTTTCAGTGTTGTCAGACGTTTGTAATATTCTCACAATAAGCTAATTAGCTCAATTGGAGCATTTCTAGCATGTTTAATTGAAATTGGAAATTTACATTTTTCACTTTTGTCAGACAATTGCAATATTCTCACAATAAGCTAATTAGCTCAATTGGAGCATTTCTAGCATGTTTGGTTGAAATTGGAAATTTACATTTTTCAATTTTGTTAGACGTATGTAATATTCTCACAATAAGCTAATTAGCTCAATTGGAGCATTTCTAGCATGTTTGGTTGAAATTGGAAATTTACATTTTTCAGTTTTGTCAGAGGTTTGTAGTATTCTCACAATAAGCTAATTAGCTCAATTGGAGCATTTCTAGCATGTTTGGTTGAAATTGGAAATTTACATTTCTCACTTTTGTCAGACAATTGCAATAATCTCACAACAAGCTAATTAGCTCAATTGGAGCATTTCTAGCATGTTTGGTTGAAATTGGAAATTTACATTTTTCACTTTTGTCAGACATTTGCAACATTCTCTCAATAAGCTAATTAGCTCATTTGGAGCATTTCTAGCATGTTTGGTTGAAATTAGAAGTTTACATTTTTCAGTGTTGTCAGACGTTTGTAATATTCTCACAATAAGCTAATTAGCTCAATTGGAGCATTTCTAGCATGTTTTGTTGAAATTGGAAATTTACATTTTTCAGTTTTGTCAGACGTTTGTAAAATTCTTACAGTAGGCTTATTTGCGCAATTTGAGCATTTCTAGCATGTTTGGTTGAAATTGGAAATTTACATTTTTCACTTTTGTCAGACAATTGCAATATTCTCACAATAAGCTAATTAGCTCAATCGGAACATTTCTAGCATGTTTGGTTGAAATTGGAAATTTACATTTTTCAGTTTTGTCAGACGTTTGTAATATTCTCACAATAAGCTAATTAGCTCAATTGGAGCATTTCTAGCATGTTTTGTTGAAATTGGAATTTTACATTTTTCACTTTTGTCAGACAATTGCAATATTCTCACAATAAGCTAATTAGCTCAATTGGAGCATTTCTAGCATGTTTGGTTGAAATTGGAATTTTACATTTTTCACTTTTGTCAGACAATTGCAATATTCTCACAATAAGCTAATTAGCTCAATTGGAGCATTTCTAGCATGTTTGGTTGAAATTGGAAATTTACATTTTTCACTTTTGTCAGGCAATTGCAATATTCTCACAATAAGCTAATTAGCTCAATTGGAGCATTTCTAGCATATTTGGTTGAAATTGGAAATTTACATTTTTCACTTTTGTCAGAGGTTTGTAATATTCTCACAATAAGCTAATTAGCTCAATTGGAGCATTTCTAGCATGTTTGATTGAAATTGGAAATTTACATTTTTTAATTTTGTTAGACGTTTGTAATATTCTCACAATAAGCTAATTAGCTCAATTGGAGCATTTCTAGCATGTTTGGTTGAAATTGGAAATTTACATTTTTCAGTTTTGTCAGACGTTTGTAAAAATCTTACAGTAGGCTTATTTGCGCAAGTTGAGCATTTCTAGCATGTTTGGTTGAAATTGGAAATTTACATTTTTCACTTTTGTCAGACAATTGCAATATTCTCACAATAAGCTAATTAGCTCAATTGGAGCATTTCTAGCATCTTCGGTTGAAATTGGAAATTTAAATTTTTCAGTGTTGTCAGACGTTTGTAATATTCTCACAATAAGCTAATTAGCTCAATTGGAGCATTTCTAGCATGTTTGGTTGAAATTGGAAATTTACATTTTTCACTTTTGTCAGACAATTGCAATAATCTCACAGTAAGCTAATTAGCTCAATTGGAGCAATTCTAGCATGTTTGGTTGAAATTGGAAATTTACATTTTTCACTTTTGTCAGACAATTGCAATATTCTCACAATAAGCTAATTAGCTCAATTGGAGCATTTCTAGCATGTTTGGTTGAAATTGGAAATTTACATTTTTCACTTTTGTCAGACAATTGCAATATTCTCTCAATAAGCTAATTAGCTCATTTGGAGCATTTCTAGCATGTTTGGTTGAAATTGGAAATTTACATTTTTCACTTTTGTCAGACAATTGCAATATTCTCACAATAAGCTAATTAGCTCAATTGGAGCATTTCTAGCATGTTTGGTTGAAATTGGAAATTTACATTTTTCAGTGTTGTCAGACGTTTGTAATATTCTCACAATAAGCTAATTAGCTCAATTGGAGCATTTTTAGCATGTTTGGTTGAAATTGGAAATTTACATTTTTCAGTTTTGTCAGACGTTTGTAAAATTCTTACAGTAGGCTTATTTGCGCAATTTGAGCATTTCTAGCATGTTTGGTTGAAATTGGAAATTTATATTTTTCACTTTTGTCAGACAATTGCAATATTCTCACAATGAGCTAATTAGCTCAATTGGAGCATTTCTAGCATGTTTTGTTGAAATTGGAAATTTACATTTTTCAGTTTTGTCAGACGTCTGTAGTATTCTCACAATGAGCTAATTAGCTCAATTGGAGCATTTCTAGCATGTTTGGTTGAAATTGGAAATTTACATTTTTCAGTTTTGTCAGACAATTGCAATATTCTCACAACAAGCTAATTAGCTCAATTGGAGCATTTCTAGCATGTTTGGTTGAAATTGGAAATTTACATTTTTCATTTTTGTCAGACATTTGCAATATTGTCTCAATAAGCTAATTAGCTCATTTGGAGCATTTCTAGCATGTTTGGTTGAAATTAGAAATTTACATTTTTCAGTGTTGTCAGACGTTTGTATTATTCTCACAATAAGCTAATTAGCTCAATTGGAGCATTTTTAGCATGTTTGGTTGAAATTGGAAATTTTCATTTCTCAGTTTTGTCAGACGTTTGTAAAATTCTTACAGTAGGCTTATTTGCGCAATTTGAGCATTTCTAGCATGTTTGGTTGAAATTGGAAATTTACATTTTTCACTTCTGTCAGACAATTGCAATATTCTCACAATAAGCTAATTAGCTAAATTGGAGCCTTTCTAGCATGTTTGGTTGAAATTGGAAATTTACATTTTTCACTTCTGTCAGACAATTGCAATATTCTCACAATAAGCTAATTAGCTCAATTGGAGCATTTCTAGCATGTTTGGTTGAAATTGGAAATTTACATTTTTCAGTTTTGTCAGACGTTTGTAAAATTCTTACAGTAGGCTTATTTGCGCAATTTGAGCATTTCTAGCATGTTTAATTGAAATTGGAAATTTACATTTTTCACTTTTGTCAGACAATTGCAATATTCTCACAATAAGCTAATTAGCTCAATTGGAGCATTTCTAGCATGTTTGGTTGAAATTGGAAATTTACATTTTTCAGTGTTGTCAGACGTTTGTAATATTCTCACAATAAGCTAATTAGCTCAATTTGAGCATTTCTAGCATGTTTAATTGAAATTGGAAATTTACATTTTTCACTTTTGTCAGACAATTGCAATATTCTCACAATAAGCTAATTAGCTCAGTTGGAGCATTTCTAGCATGTTTGGTTGAAATTGGAAATTTACATTTTTCAATTTTGTTAGACGTTTGTAATATTCTCACAATAAGCTAATTAGCTCAATTGGAGCATTTCTAGCATGTTTGGTTGAAATTGGAAATTTACATTTTTCAGTTTTGTCAGACGTTTGTAAAATTTTTACAGTAGGCTTATTTGCGCAATTTGAGCATTTCTAGCATGTTTAATTGAAATTGGAAATTTACATTTTTCAGTTTTGCCAGACGTTTGTAGTATTCTCACAATAAGCTAATTAGCTCAATTGGAGCATTTCTAGCATGTTTGGTTGAAATTGGAAATTTACATTTTTCAGTTTCGTCAGACGTTTGTAAAATTCTTACAGTAGGCTTATTTGCGCAATTTGAGCATTTCTAGCATGTTTGGTTGAAATTGGAAATTTACATTTTTCACTTTTGTCAGACAATTGCAATATTCTCACAATAAGCTAATTAGCTCAATTGGAGCATTTCTAGCATGTTTGATTGAAATTGGAAATTTACATTTTTCAGTGTTGTCAGACGTTTGTAATATTCTCACAATAAGCTAATTAGCTCAATTGGAGCATTTCTAGCATGTTTGGTTTAAATTGGAAATTTACATTTTTCACTTTTGTGAGACAATTGCAATATTCTCACAATAAGCTAATTAGCTCAATTGGAGCATTTCTAGCATGTTTGATTGAAATTGGAAATTTACATTTTTCAATTTTGTTAGACGTTTGTAATATTCTCACAATAAGCTAATTAGCTCAATTGGAGCATTTCTAGCATGTTTGGTTGAAATTGGAAATTTACATTTTTCAGTTTTGTCAGACGTTTGTAAAAATCTTACAGTAGGCTTATTTGCGCAAGTTGAGCATTTCTAGCATGTTTGGTTGAAATTGGAAATTTACATTTTTCACTTTTGTCAGACAATTGCAATAATCTCACAGTAAGCTAATTAGCTCAATTGGAGCAATTCTAGCATGTTTGGTTGAAATTGGAAATTTACATTTTTCAGTGTTGTCAGACGTTTGTAGTATTCTCACAATAAGCTAATTAGCTCAATTGGAGCATTTCTAGCATGTTTGGTTGAAATTGGAAATTTACATTTTTCAGTTTTGTCAGACGTTTGTAAAATTCTTACAGTAGGCTTATTTGCGCAATTTGAGCATTTCTAGCATGTTTAATTGAAATTGGAAATTTACATTTTTCACTTTTGTCAGACAATTGCAATATTCTCACAATAAGCTAATTAGCTCAATTGGAGCATTTCTAGCATGTTTGGTTGAAATTGGAAATTTACATTTTTCAGTGTTGTCAGACGTTTGTAATATTCTCACAATAAGCTAATTAGCTCAATTGGAGCATTTCTAGCATGTTTAACTGAAATTGGAAATTTACATTTTTCACTTTTGTCAGACAATTGCAATATTCTCACAATAAGCTAATTAGCTCAATTGGAGCATTTCTAGCATGTTTGGTTGAAATTGGAAATTTACTTTTTTCAATTTTGTTAGACGTATGTAATATTCTCACAATAAGCTAATTAGCTCAATTGGAGCATTTCTAGCATGTTTGGTTGAAATTGGAAATTTACATTTTTCAGTTTTGTCAGACAATTGCAATATTCTCTCAATAAGCTAATTAGCTCAATTAAAGCATTTCTAGCATGTTTGGTTGAAATTGGAAATTTACATTTTTCAGTTTTGTCAGACGTTTGTAGTATTCTCACAATAAGCTAATTAGCTCAATTGGAGCATTTCTAGCATGTTTGGTTGAAATTGGAAATTTACATTTCTCACTTTTGTCAGACAATTGCAATAATCTCACAACAAGCTAATTAGCTCAATTGGAGCATTTCTAGCATGTTTGGTTGAAATTGGAAATTTACATTTTTCACTTTTGTCAGACATTTGCAACATTCTCTCAATAAGCTAATTAGCTCATTTGGAGCATTTCTAGCATGTTTGGTTGAAATTAGAAGTTTACATTTTTCAGTGTTGTCAGACGTTTGTAATATTCTCACGATAAGCTAATTAGCTCAATTGGAGCATTTCTAGCATGTTTGGTTGAAATTGGAAATTTACATTTCTCACTTTTGTCAGACAATTGCAATAATCTCACAACAAGCTAATTAGCTCAATTGGAGCATTTCTAGCATGTTTGGTTGAAATTGGAAATTTACATTTCTCACTTTTGTCAGACAATTGCAATAATCTCACAACAAGCTAATTAGCTCAATTGGAGCATTTCTAGCATGTTTGGTTGAAATTGGAAATTTACATTTTTCACTTTTGTCAGACATTTGCAACATTCTCTCAATAAGCTAATTAGCTCATTTGGAGCATTTCTAGCATGTTTGGTTGAAATTAGAAGTTTACATTTTTCAGTGTTGTCAGACGTTTGTAATATTCTCACAATAAGCTAATTAGCTCAATTGGAGCATTTCTAGCATGTTTTGTTGAAATTGGAAATTTACATTTTTCAGTTTCGTCAGACGTTTGTAAAATTCTTACAGTAGGCTTATTTGCGCAATTTGAGCATTTCTAGCATGTTTGGTTGAAATTGGAAATTTACATTTTTCACTTTTGTCAGACAATTGCAATATTCTCACAATAAGCTAATTAGCTCAATTGGAGCATTTCTAGCATGTTTGGTTGAAATTGGAAATTTACATTTTTCAGTGTTGTCAGACGTTTGTAATATTCTCACAATAAGCTAATTAGCTCAATTGGAGCATTTCTAGCATGTTTGGTTTAAATTGGAAATTTACATTTTTCACTTTTGTGAGACAATTGCAATATTCTCACAATAAGCTAATTAGCTCAATTGGAGCATTTCTAGCATGTTTGATTGAAATTGGAAATTTACATTTTTCAATTTTGTTAGACGTATGTAATATTCTCACAATAAGCTAATTAGCTCAATTGGAGCATTTCTAGCATGTTTAGTTGAAATTGGAAATTTACATTTTTCACTTTTGTGAGACAATTGCAATATTCTCACAATAAGCTAATTAGCTCAGTTGGAGCATTTCTAGCATGTTTGGTTGAAATTGGAAATTTACATTTTTCACTTTTGTCAGACAATTGCAATATTCTCACAATAAGCTAATTAGCTCAATTGGAGCATTTCTAGCATGTTTGGTTGAAATTGGAAATTTACATTTTTCAGTGTTGTCAGACGTTTGTAATATTCTCACAATAAGCTATTTAACTCAATTGGAGCATTTCTAGCATGTTTGGTTTAAATTGGAAATTTACATTTTTCACTTTTGTGAGACAATTGCAATATTCTCACAATAAGCTAATTAGCTCAGTTGGAGCATTTCTAGCATGTTTGGTTGAAATTGGAAATTTACATTTTTAAATTTTGTTAGACGTTTGTAATATTCTCACAATAAGCTAATTAGCTCAATTGGAGCATTTCTAGCATGTTTGGTTGAATTTGGAAATTTAAATTTTTCAGTTTTGTCAGACAATTGCAATATTCTCTCAATAAGCTAATTAGCTCAATTAAAGCATTTCTAGCATGTTTGGTTGAAATTGGAAGTTTACATTTTTCAGTTTTGTCAGACGTTTGTAGTATTCTCACAATAAGCTAATTAGCTCAATTGGAGCATTTTTAGCATGTTTGGTTGAAATTGGAAATTTACATTTTTCAGTTTTGTCAGACGTTTGTAAAATTTTTACAGTAGGCTTATTTGCGCAATTTGAGCATTTCTAGCATGTTTAATTGAAATTGGAAATTTACATTTTTCAGTTTTGTCAGACGTTTGTAGTATTCTCACAATAAGCTAATTAGCTCAATTGGAGCATTTCTAGCATGTTTGGTTGAAATTGGAAATTTACATTTTTCAGTTTTGTCAGACGTTTGTAAAATTCTTACAGTAGGCTTATTTGCGCAATTTGAGCATTTCTAGCATGTTTAATTGAAATTGGAAATTTACATTTTTCACTTTTGTCAGACAATTGCAATATTCTCACAATAAGCTAATTAGCTCAATTGGAGCATTTCTAGCATGTTTGGTTGAAATTGGAAATTTACATTTTTCAGTGTTGTCAGACGTTTGTAATATTCTCACAATAAGCTAATTAGCTCAATTGGAGCATTTCTAGCATGTTTAACTGAAATTGGAAATTTACATTTTTCACTTTTGTCAGACAATTGCAATATTCTCACAATAAGCTAATTAGCTCAATTGGAGCATTTCTAGCATGTTTGGTTGAAATTGGAAATTTACTTTTTTCAATTTTGTTAGACGTATGTAATATTCTCACAATAAGCTAATTAGCTCAATTGGAGCATTTCTAGCATGTTTGGTTGAAATTGGAAATTTACATTTTTCAGTTTTGTCAGACAATTGCAATATTCTCTCAATAAGCTAATTAGCTCAATTAAAGCATTTCTAGCATGTTTGGTTGAAATTGGAAATTTACATTTTTCAGTTTTGTCAGACGTTTGTAGTATTCTCACAATAAGCTAATTAGCTCAATTGGAGCATTTCTAGCATGTTTGGTTGAAATTGGAAATTTACATTTCTCACTTTTGTCAGACAATTGCAATAATCTCACAACAAGCTAATTAGCTCAATTGGAGCATTTCTAGCATGTTTGGTTGAAATTGGAAATTTACATTTTTCACTTTTGTCAGACATTTGCAACATTCTCTCAATAAGCTAATTAGCTCATTTGGAGCATTTCTAGCATGTTTGGTTGAAATTAGAAGTTTACATTTTTCAGTGTTGTCAGACGTTTGTAATATTCTCACAATAAGCTAATTAGCTCAATTGGAGCATTTCTAGCATGTTTGGTTGAAATTGGAAATTTACATTTCTCACTTTTGTCAGACAATTGCAATAATCTCACAACAAGCTAATTAGCTCAATTGGAGCATTTCTAGCATGTTTGGTTGAAATTGGAAATTTACATTTCTCACTTTTGTCAGACAATTGCAATAATCTCACAACAAGCTAATTAGCTCAATTGGAGCATTTCTAGCATGTTTGGTTGAAATTGGAAATTTACATTTTTCACTTTTGTCAGACATTTGCAACATTCTCTCAATAAGCTAATTAGCTCATTTGGAGCATTTCTAGCATGTTTGGTTGAAATTAGAAGTTTACATTTTTCAGTGTTGTCAGACGTTTGTAATATTCTCACAATAAGCTAATTAGCTCAATTGGAGCATTTCTAGCATGTTTTGTTGAAATTGGAAATTTACATTTTTCAGTTTCGTCAGACGTTTGTAAAATTCTTACAGTAGGCTTATTTGCGCAATTTGAGCATTTCTAGCATGTTTGGTTGAAATTGGAAATTTACATTTTTCACTTTTGTCAGACAATTGCAATATTCTCACAATAAGCTAATTAGCTCAATTGGAGCATTTCTAGCATGTTTGGTTGAAATTGGAAATTTACATTTTTCAGTGTTGTCAGACGTTTGTAATATTCTCACAATAAGCTAATTAGCTCAATTGGAGCATTTCTAGCATGTTTGGTTTAAATTGGAAATTTACATTTTTCACTTTTGTGAGACAATTGCAATATTCTCACAATAAGCTAATTAGCTCAATTGGAGCATTTCTAGCATGTTTGATTGAAATTGGAAATTTACATTTTTCAATTTTGTTAGACGTATGTAATATTCTCACAATAAGCTAATTAGCTCAATTGGAGCATTTCTAGCATGTTTAGTTGAAATTGGAAATTTACATTTTTCAGTTTTGTCAGACGTTTGTAAAAATCTTACAGTAGGCTTATTTGCGCAAGTTGAGCATTTCTAGCATGTTTGGTTGAAATTGGAAATTTACATTTTTCACTTTTGTCAGACAATTGCAATATTCTCACAATAAGCTAATTAGCTCAATTGGAGCATTTCTAGCATGTTTGGTTGAAATTGGAAATTTACATTTTTCAGTGTTGTCAGACGTTTGTAATATTCTCACAATAAGCTATCTAACTCAATTGGAGCATTTCTAGCATGTTTGGTTTAAATTGGAAATTTACATTTTTCACTTTTGTGAGACAATTGCAATATTCTCACAATAAGCTAATTAGCTCAGTTGGAGCATTTCTAGCATGTTTGGTTGAAATTGGAAATTTACATTTTTAAATTTTGTTAGACGTTTGTAATATTCTCACAATAAGCTAATTAGCTCAATTGGAGCATTTCTAGCATGTTTGGTTGAATTTGGAAATTTAAATTTTTCAGTTTTGTCAGACAATTGCAATATTCTCTCAATAAGCTAATTAGCTCAATTAAAGCATTTCTAGCATGTTTGGTTGAAATTGGAAGTTTACATTTTTCAGTTTTGTCAGACGTTTGTAGTATTCTCACAATAAGCTAATTAGCTCAATTGGAGCATTTTTAGCATGTTTGGTTGAAATTGGAAATTTACATTTTTCAGTTTTGTCAGACGTTTGTAAAATTTTTGCAGTAGGCTTATTTGCGCAATTTGAGCATTTCTAGCATGTTTAATTGAAATTGGAAATTTACATTTTTCAGTTTTGTCAGACGTTTGTAGTATTCTCACAATAAGCTAATTAGCTCAATTGGAGCATTTCTAGCATGTTTGGTTGAAATTGGAAATTTACATTTTTCAGTTTCGTCAGACGTTTGTAAAATTCTTACAGTAGGCTTATTTGCGCAATTTGAGCATTTCTAGCATGTTTGGTTGAAATTGGAAATTTCTATTTTTCAGTTTTGTCAGACAATTGCAATATTCTCACAATAAGCTAATTAGCTCAATTGGAGCATTTCTAGCATGTTTGGTTGAAATTGGAAATTTACATTTTTCAGTGTTGTCAGACGTTTGTAATATTCTCACAATAAGCTAATTAGCTCAATTGGAGCATTTCTAGCATGTTTGTTTAAATTGGAAATTTACATTTTTCACTTTTGTGAGATAATTGCAATATTCTCACAATAAGCTAATTAGCTCAATTGGAGCATTTCTAGCATGTTTGATTGAAATTGGAAATTTACATTTTTCAATTTTGTTAGACGTTTGTAATATTCTCACAATAAGCTAATTAGCTCAATTGGAGCATTTCTAGCATGTTTGGTTGAAATTGGAAATTTACATTTTTCAGTTTTGTCAGACGTTTGTAAAAATCTTACAGTAGGCTTATTTGCGCAAGTTGAGCATTTCTAGCATGTTTGGTTGAAATTGGAAATTTACATTTTTCACTTTTGTCAGACAATTGCAATATTCTCACAATAAGCTAATTAGCTCAATTGGAGCATTTCTAGCATGTTTGGTTGAAATTGGAAATTTACATTTTTCACTTTTGTCAGACAATTGCAATAATCTCACAGTAAGCTAATTAGCTCAATTGGAGCATTTCTAGCATGTTTGGTTGAAATTGGAAATTTACATTTTTCAGTGTTGTCAGACGTTTGTAGTATTCTCACAATAAGCTAATTAGCTCAATTGGAGCATTTCTAGCATGTTTGGTTGAAATTGGAAATTTACATTTTTCAGTTTTGTCAGACGTTTGTAAAATTCTTACAGTAGGCTTATTTGCGCAATTGGAGCATGTCTAGCATGTTTAATTGAAATTGGAAATTTACATTTTTCACTTTTGTCAGACAATTGCAATATTCTCACAATAAGCTAATTAGCTCAATTGGAGCATTTCTAGCATGTTTGGTTGAAATTGGAAATTTACATTTTTCAGTGTTGTCAGACGTTTGTAATATTCTCACAATAAGCTAATTAGCTCAATTGGAGCATTTCTAGCATGTTTAATTGAAATTGGAAATTTACATTTTTCACTTTTGTCAGACAATTGCAATATTCTCACAATAAGCTAATTAGCTCAATTGGAGCATTTCTAGCATGTTTGGTTGAAATTGGAAATTTACATTTTTCAATTTTGTTAGACGTATGTAATATTCTCACAATAAGCTAATTAGCTCAATTGGAGCATTTCTAGCATGTTTGGTTGAAATTGGAAATTTACATTTTTCAGTTTTGTCAGACAATTGCAATATTCTCTCAATAAGCTAATTAGCTCAATTAAAGCATTTCTAGCATGTTTGGTTGAAATTGGAAATTTACATTTTTCAGTTTTGTCAGACGTTTGTAGTATTCGCACAATAAGCTAATTAGCTCAATTGGAGCATTTCTAGCATGTTTGGTTGAAATTGGAAATTTACATTTCTCACTTTTGTCAGACAATTGCAATAATCTCACAACAAGCTAATTAGCTCAATTGGAGCATTTCTAGCATGTTTGGTTGAAATTGGAAATTTACATTTTTCACTTTTGTCAGACATTTGCAACATTCTCTCAATAAGCTAATTAGCTCATTTGGAGCATTTCTAGCATGTTTGGTTGAAATTAGAAGTTTACATTTTTCAGTGTTGTCAGACGTTTGTAATATTCTCACAATAAGCTAATTAGCTCAATTGGAGCATTTCTAGCATGTTTTGTTGAAATTGGAAATTTATATTTTTCAGTTTCGTCAGACGTTTGTAAAATTCTTACAGTAGGCTTATTTGCGCAATTTGAGCATTTCTAGCATGTTTGGTTGAAATTGGAAATTTACTTTTTTCACTTTTGTCAGACAATTGCAATATTCTCACAATAAGCTAATTAGCTCAATTGGAGCATTTCTAGCATGTTTGGTTGAAATTGGAAATTTACATTTTTCAGTGTTGTCAGACGTTTGTAATATTCTCACAATAAGCTAATTAGCTCAATTGGAGCATTTCTAGCATGTTTGGTTTAAATTGGAAATTTACATTTTTCACTTTTGTGAGACAATTGCAATATTCTCACAATAAGCTAATTAGCTCAATTGGAGCATTTCTAGCATGTTTGATTGAAATTGGAAATTTACATTTTTCAATTTTGTTAGACGTATGTAATATTCTCACAATAAGCTAATTAGCTCAATTGGAGCATTTCTAGCATGTTTGGTTGAAATTGGAAATTTACATTTTTCAATTTTGTCAGACGTTTGTAAAAATCTTACAGTAGGCTTATTTGCGCAAGTTGAGCATTTCTAGCATGTTTGGTTGAAATTGGAAATTTACATTTTTCACTTTTGTCAGACAATTGCAATATTCTCACAATAAGCTAATTAGCTCAATTGGAGCATTTCTAGCATGTTTGGTTGAAATTGGAAATTTACATTTTTCAGTGTTGTCAGACGTTTGTAATATTCTCACAATAAGCTAATTAGCTCAATTGGAGCATTTCTAGCATGTTTGGTTTAAATTGGAAATTTACATTTTTCACTTTTGTGAGACAATTGCAATATTCTCACAATAAGCTAATTAGCTCAATTGGAGCATTTCTAGCATGTTTGATTGAAATTGGAAATTTACATTTTTCAATTTTGTTAGACGTTTGTAATATTCTCACAATAAGCTAATTAGCTCAATTGGAGCATTTCTAGCATGTTTGGTTGAAATTGGAAATTTACATTTTTCAGTTTTGTCAGACGTTTGTAAAATTCTTACAGTAGGCTTATTTGCGCAATTTGAGCATTTCTAGCATGTTTAATTGAAATTGGAAATTTAAATTTTTCACTTTTGTCAGACAATTGCAATATTCTCACAATAAGCTAATTAGCTCAATTGGAGCATTTCTAGCATGTTTGGTTGAAATTGGAAATTTACATTTTTCAGTGTTGTCAGACGTTTGTAATATTCTCACAATAAGCTAATTAGCTCAATTGGAGCATTTCTCGCATGTTTAATTGAAATTGGAAATTTACATTTTTCACTTTTGTCAGACAATTGCAATATTCTCACAATAAGCTAATTAGCTCAGTTGGAGCATTTCTAGCATGTTTGGTTGAAATTGGAAATTTACATTTTTCAATTTTGTTAGACGTTTGTAATATTCTCACAATAAGCTAATTAGCTCAATTGGAGCATTTCTAGCATGTTTGGTTGAAATTGGAAATTTACATTTTTCAGTTTTGTCAGACAATTGCAATATTCTCTCAATAAGCTAATTAGCTCAATTAAAGCATTTCTAGCATGTTTGGTTGAAATTGGAAATTTACATTTTTCAGTTTTGTCAGACGTTTGTAGTATTCTCACAATAAGCTAATTAGCTCAATTGGAGCATTTTTAGCATGTTTGGTTGAAATTGGAAATTTACATTTTTCAGTTTTGCCAGACGTTTGTAAAATTTTTACAGTAGGCTTATTTGCGCAATTTGAGCATTTCTAGCATGTTTAATTGAAATTGGAAATTTACATTTTTCAGGTTTGTCAGACGTTTGTAGTATTCTCACAATAAGCTAATTAGCTCAATTGGAGCATTTCTAGCATGTTTGGTTGAAATTGGAAATTTACATTTCTCACTTTTGTCAGACAATTGCAATAATCTCACAACAAGCTAATTAGCTCAATTGGAGCATTTCTAGCATGTTTGGTTGAAATTGGAAATTTACATTTTTCAATTTTGTTAGACGTATGTAATATTCTCACAATAAGCTAATTAGCTCAATTGGAGCATTTCTAGCATTTTTGGTTGAAATTGGAAATTTACATTTTTCAGTTTTGTCAGACAATTGCAATATTCTCTCAATAAGCTAATTAGCTCAATTAAAGCATTTCTAGCATGTTTGGTTGAAATTGGAAATTTACATTTTTCAGTTTTGTCAGACGTTTGTAGTATTCTCACAATAAGCTAATTAGCTCAATTGGAGCATTTCTAGCATGTTTGGTTGAAATTGGAAATTTACATTTTTCAGTTTTGTCAGACGTTTGTAAAATTCTTACAGTAGGCTTATTTGCGCAATTTGAGCATTTCTAGCATGTTTAATTGAAATTGGAAATTTACATTTTTCACTTTTGTCAGACAATTGCAATATTCTCACAATAAGCTAATTAGCTCAATTGGAGCATTTCTAGCATGTTTGGTTGAAATTGGAAATTTACATTTTTCAGTGTTGTCAGACGTTTGTAATATTCTCACAATAAGCTAATTAGCTCAATTGGAGCATTTCTAGCATGTTTAATTGAAATTGGAAATTTACATTTTTCACTTTTGTCAGACAATTGCAATATTCTCACAATAAGCTAATTAGCTCAGTTGGAGCATTTCTAGCATGTTTGGTTGAAATTGGAAATTTACATTTTTCAATTTTGTTAGACGTTTGTAATATTCTCACAATAAGCTAATTAGCTCAATTGGAGCATTTCTAGCATGTTTGGTTGAAATTGGAAATTTACATTTTTCAGTTTTGTCAGACAATTGCAATATTCTCTCAATAAGCTAATTAGCTCAATTAAAGCATTTCTAGCATGTTTGGTTGAAATTGGAAATTTACATTTTTCAGTTTTGTCAGACGTTTGTAGTATTCTCACAATAAGCTAATTAGCTCAATTGGAGCATTTTTAGCATGTTTGGTTGAAATTGGAAATTTACATTTTTCAGTTTTGCCAGACGTTTGTAAAATTTTTACAGTAGGCTTATTTGCGCAATTTGAGCATTTCTAGCATGTTTAATTGAAATTGGAAATTTACATTTTTCAGGTTTGTCAGACGTTTGTAGTATTCTCACAATAAGCTAATTAGCTCAATTGGAGCATTTCTAGCATGTTTGGTTGAAATTGGAAATTTACATTTCTCACTTTTGTCAGACAATTGCAATAATCTCACAACAAGCTAATTAGCTCAATTGGAGCATTTCTAGCATGTTTGGTTGAAATTGGAAATTTACATTTTTCAATTTTGTTAGACGTATGTAATATTCTCACAATAAGCTAATTAGCTCAATTGGAGCATTTCTAGCATTTTTGGTTGAAATTGGAAATTTACATTTTTCAGTTTTGTCAGACAATTGCAATATTCTCTCAATAAGCTAATTAGCTCAATTAAAGCATTTCTAGCATGTTTGGTTGAAATTGGAAATTTACATTTTTCAGTTTTGTCAGACGTTTGTAGTATTCTCACAATAAGCTAATTAGCTCAATTGGAGCATTTCTAGCATGTTTGGTTGAAATTGGAAATTTACATTTCTCACTTTTGTCAGACAATTGCAATAATCTCACAACAAGCTAATTAGCTCAATTGGAGCATTTCTAGCATGTTTGGTTGAAATTGGAAATTTACATTTTTCACTTTTGTCAGACATTTGCAACATTCTCTCAATAAGCTAATTAGCTCATTTGGAGCATTTCTAGCATGTTTGGTTGAAATTGGAAATTTACATTTTTCAGTGTTGTCAGACGTTTGTAATATTCTCACAATAAGCTAATTAGCTCAATTGGAGCATTTCTAGCATGTTTTGTTGAAATTGGAAATTTACATTTTTCAGTTTCGTCAGACGTTTGTAAAATTCTTACAGTAGGCTTATTTGCGCAATTTGAGCATTTCTAGCATGTTTGGTTGAAATTGGAAATTTACATTTTTCAGTGTTGTCAGACGTTTGTAATATTCTCACAATAAGCTAATTAGCTCAATTGGAGCATTTCTAGCATGTTTGGTTTAAATTGGAAATTTACATTTTTCACTTTTGTTAGACAATTGCAATATTCTCACAATAAGCTAATTAGCTCAATTGGAGCATTTCTAGCATGTTTGATTGAAATTGGAAATTTACATTTTTCAATTTTGTTAGACGTTTGTAATATTCTCACAATAAGCTAATTAGCTCAATTGGAGCATTTCTAGCATGTTTGGTTGAAATTGGAAATTTACATTTTTCAGTTTTGTCAGACGTTTGTAAAAATCTTACAGTAGGCTTATTTGCGCAAGTTGAGCATTTCTAGCATGTTTGGTTGAAATTGGAAATTTACATTTTTCACTTTTGTCAGACAATTGCAATATTCTCACAATAAGCTAATTAGCTCAATTGGAGCATTTCTAGCATGTTTGGTTGAAATTGGAATTTTACATTTTTCACTTTTGTGAGACAATTGCAATATTCTCACAATAAGCTAATTAGCTCAATTGGAGCATTTCTAGCATGTTTGATTGAAATTGGAAATTTACATTTTTCAATTTTGTTAGACGTTTGTAATATTCTCACAATAAGCTAATTAGCTCAATTGGAGCATTTCTAGCATGTTTGGTTGAAATTGGAAATTTACATTTTTCAGTTTTGTCAGACGTTTGTAAAAATCTTACAGTAGGCTTATTTGCGCAAGTTGAGCATTTCTAGCATGTTTGGTTGAAATTGGAAATTTACATTTTTCACTTTTGTCAGACAATTGCAATATTCTCACAATAAGCTAATTAGCTCAATTGGAGCATTTCTAGCATGTTTGGTTGAAATTGGAAATTTACATTTTTCACTTTTGTCAGACAATTGCAATAATCTCACAGTAAGCTAATTAGCTCAATTGGAGCAATTCTAGCATGCTTGGTTCAAATTGGAAATTTACATTTTTCAGTGTTGTCAGACGTTTGTAGTATTCTCACAATAAGCTAATTAGCTCAATTGGAGCATTTCTAGCATGTTTGGTTGAAATTGGAAATTTACATTTTTCAGTTTTGTCAGACGTTTGTAAAATTCTTACAGTAGGCTTATTTGCGCAATTTGAGCATTTCTAGCATGTTTAATTGAAATTGGAAATTTACATTTTTCACTTTTGTCAGACAATTGCAATATTCTCACAATAAGCTAATTAGCTCAATTGGAGCATTTCTAGCATGTTTGGTTGAAATTGGAAATTTACATTTTTCAGTGTTGTCAGACGTTTGTAATATTCTCACAATAAGCTAATTAGCTCAATTGGAGCATTTCTAGCATGTTTAATTGAAATTGGAAATTTACATTTTTCACTTTTGTCAGACAATTGCAATATTCTCACAATAAGCTAATTAGCTCAATTGGAGCATTTCTAGCATGTTTGGTTGAAATTGGAAATTTACATTTTTCAATTTTGTTAGACGTATGTAATATTCTCACAATAAGCTAATTAGCTCAATTGGAGCATTTCTAGCATGTTTGGTTGAAATTGGAAATTTACATTTTTCAGTTTTGTCAGACATATGCAATATTCTCTCAATAAGCTAATTAGCTCAATTAAAGCATTTCTAGCATGTTTGGTTGAAATTGGAAATTTACATTTTTCACTTTTGTCAGACAATTGCATTATTCTCACAATGAGCTAATTAGCTCAATTGGAGCATTTCTAGCATGTTTGGTTGAAATTGGAAATTTACATTTTTCAATTTTGTTAGACGTTTGTAATATTCTCACAATAAGCTAATTAGCTCAATTGGAGCATTTCTAGCATGTTTGGTTGAAATTGGAAATTTACATTTTTCAGTTTTGTCAGACAATTGCAATATTCTCTCAATAAGCTAATTAGCTCAATTAAAGCATTTCTAGCATGTTTGGTTGAAATTGGAAATTTACATTTTTCAGTTTTGTCAGACGTTTGTAGTATTCTCACAATAAGCTAATTAGCTCAATTGGAGCATTTTTAGCATGTTTGGTTGAAATTGGAAATTTACATTTTTCAGTTTTGTCAGACGTTTGTAAAATTTTTACAGTAGGCTTATTTGCGCAATTTGAGCATTTCTAGCATGTTTAATTGAAATTGGAAATTTACATTTTTCAGTTTTGTCAGACAATTGCAATATTCTCACAATAAGGTAATTAGCTCAATTGGAGCATTTCTAGCATGTTTGGTTGAAATTGGAAATTTACATTTTTCACTTTTGTCAGACAATTGCAATAATCTCACAGTAAGCTAATTAGCTCAATTGGAGCAATTCTAGCATGTTTGGTTGAAATTGGAAATTTACATTTTTCAGTGTTGTCAGACGTTTGTAGTATTCTCACAATAAGCTAATTAGCTCAATTGGAGCATTTCTAGCATGTTTAATTGAAATTGGAAATTTACATTTTTCAGTTTTGTCAGACGTTTGTAAAATTCTTACAGTAGGCTTATTTGCGCAATTTGAGCATTTCTAGCATGTTTAATTGAAATTGGAAATTTACATTTTTCACTTTTGTCAGACAATTGCAATATTCTCACAATAAGCTAATTAGCTCAATTGGAGCATTTCTAGCATGTTTGGTTGAAATTGGAAATTTACATTTTTCAGTGTTGTCAGACGTTTGTAATATTCTCACAATAAGCTAATTAGCTCAATTGGAGCATTTCTAGCATGTTTAATTGAAATTGGAAATTTACATTTTTCACTTTTGTCAGCCAATTGCAATATTCTCACAATAAGCTAATTAGCTCAATTGGAGCATTTCTAGCATGTTTGGTTGAAATTGGAAATTTACATTTCTCACTTTTGTCAGACAATTGCAATAATCTCACAACAAGCTAATTAGCTCAATTGGAGCATTTCTAGCATGTTTGGTTGAAATTGGAAATTTACATTTTTCAATTTTGTTAGACGTATGTAATATTCTCACAATAAGCTAATTAGCTCAATTGGAGCATTTCTAGCATTTTTGGTTGAAATTGGAAATTTACATTTTTCAGTTTTGTCAGACAATTGCAATATTCTCTCAATAAGCTAATTAGCTCAATTAAAGCATTTCTAGCATGTTTGGTTGAAATTGGAAATTTACATTTTTCAGTTTTGTCAGACGTTTGTAGTATTCTCACAATAAGCTAATTAGCTCAATTGGAGCATTTCTAGCATGTTTGGTTGAAATTGGAAATTTACATTTCTCACTTTTGTCAGACAATTGCAATAATCTCACAACAAGCTAATTAGCTCATTTGGAGCATTTCTAGCATGTTTGGTTGAAATTAGAAGTTTACATTTTTCAGTGTTGTCAGACGTTTGTAATATTCTCACAATAAGCTAATTAGCTCAATTGGAGCATTTCTAGCATGTTTTGTTGAAATTGGAAATTTACATTTTTCACTTTTGTGAGACAATTGCAATATTCTCACAATAAGCTAATTAGCTCAATTGGAGCATTTCTAGCATGTTTGATTGAAATTGGAAATTTACATTTTTCAATTTTGTTAGACGTTTGTAATATTCTCACAATAAGCTAATTAGCTCAATTGGAGCATTTCTAGCATGTTTGGTTGAAATTGGAAATTTACATTTTTCACTTTTGTCAGACATTTGCAACATTCTCTCAATAAGCTAATTAGCTCATTTGGAGCATTTCTAGCATGTTTGGTTGAAATTAGAAGTTTACATTTTTCAGTGTTGTCAGACGTTTGTAATATTCTCACAATAAGCTAATTAGCTCAATTGGAGCATTTCTAGCATGTTTTGTTGAAATTGGAAATTTACATTTTTCAGTTTCGTCAGACGTTTGTAAAATTCTTACAGTAGGCTTATTTGCGCAATTTGAGCATTTCTAGCATGTTTGGTTGAAATTGGAAATTTACATTTTTCACTTTTGTCAGACAATTGCAATATTCTCACAATAAGCTAATTAGCTCAATTGGAGCATTTCTAGCATGTTTGGTTGAAATTGGAAATTTACATTTTTCAGTGTTGTCAGACGTTTGTAATATTCTCACAATAAGCTAATTAGCTCAATTGGAGCATTTCTAGCATGTTTGGTTTAAATTGGAAATTTACATTTTTCACTTTTGTGAGACAATTGCAATATTCTCACAATAAGCTAATTAGCTCAATTGGAGCATTTCTAGCATGTTTGATTGAAATTGGAAATTTACATTTTTCAATTTTGTTAGACGTTTGTAATATTCTCACAATAAGCTAATTAGCTCAATTGGAGCATTTCTAGCATGTTTGGTTGAAATTGGAAATTTACATTTTTCAGTTTTGTCAGACGTTTGTAAAAATCTTACAGTAGGCTTATTTGCGCAAGTTGAGCATTTCTAGCATGTTTGGTTGAAATTGGAAATTTACATTTTTCACTTTTGTCAGACAATTGCAATATTCTCACAATAAGCTAATTAGCTCAATTGGAGCATTTCTAGCATGTTTGGTTGAAATTGGAAATTTACATTTTTCACTTTTGTCAGACAATTGCAATAATCTCACAGTAAGCTAATTAGCTCAATTGGAGCAATTCTAGCATGTTTGGTTGAAATTGGAAATTTACATTTTTCAGTGTTGTCAGACGTTTGTAGTATTCTCACAATAAGCTAATTAGCTCAATTGGAGCATTTCTAGCATGTTTGGTTGAAATTGGAAATTTACATTTTTCAGTTTTGTCAGACGTTTGTAAAATTCTTACAGTAGGCTTATTTGCGCAATTTGAGCATTTCTAGCATGTTTAATTGAAATTGGAAATTTACATTTTTCACTTTTGTCAGACAATTGCAATATTCTCACAATAAGCTAATTAGCTCAATTGGAGCATTTCTAGCATGTTTGGTTGAAATTGGAAATTTACATTTTTCAGTGTTGTCAGACGTTTGTAATATTCTCACAATAAGCTAATTAGCTCAATTGGAGCATTTCTAGCATGTTTAATTGAAATTGGAAATTTACATTTTTCACTTTTGTCAGCCAATTGCAATATTCTCACAATAAGCTAATTAGCTCAATTGGAGCATTTCTAGCATGTTTGGTTGAAATTGGAAATTTACATTTCTCACTTTTGTCAGACAATTGCAATAATCTCACAACAAGCTAATTAGCTCAATTGGAGCATTTCTAGCATGTTTGGTTGAAATTGGAAATTTACATTTTTCAATTTTGTTAGACGTATGTAATATTCTCACAATAAGCTAATTAGCTCAATTGGAGCATTTCTAGCATTTTTGGTTGAAATTGGAAATTTACATTTTTCAGTTTTGTCAGACAATTGCAATATTCTCTCAATAAGCTAATTAGCTCAATTAAAGCATTTCTAGCATGTTTGGTTGAAATTGGAAATTTACATTTTTCAGTTTTGTCAGACGTTTGTAGTATTCTCACAATAAGCTAATTAGCTCAATTGGAGCATTTCTAGCATGTTTGGTTGAAATTGGAAATTTACATTTCTCACTTTTGTCAGACAATTGCAATAATCTCACAACAAGCTAATTAGCTCAATTGGAGCATTTCTAGCATGTTTGGTTGAAATTGGAAATTTACATTTTTCAATTTTGTTAGACGTTTGTAATATTCTCACAATAAGCTAATTAGCTCAATTGGAGCATTTCTAGCATGTTTGGTTGAAATTGGAAATTTACATTTTTCAGTTTTGTCAGACGTTTGTAAAAATCTTACAGTAGGCTTATTTGCGCAAGTTGAGCATTTCTAGCATGTTTGGTTGAAATTGGAATATTACATTTTTCACTTTTGTCAGACAATTGCAATATTCTCACAATAAGCTAATTAGCTCAATTGGAGCATTTCTAGCATCTTCGGTTGAAATTGGAAATTTAAATTTTTCAGTGTTGTCAGACGTTTGTAATATTCTCACAATAAGCTAATTAGCTCAATTGGAGCATTTCTAGCATGTTTGGTTGAAATTGGAAATTTACATTTTTCACTTTTGTCAGACAATTGCAATAATCTCACAGTAAGCTAATTAGCTCAAATGGAGCAATTCTAGCATGTTTGGTTGAAATTGGAAATTTACATTTTTCAGTGTTGTCAGACGTTTGTAGTATTCTCACAATAAGCTAATTAGCTCAATTGGAGCATTTCTAGCATGTTTGGTTGAAATTGGAAATTTACATTTTTCAGTTTTGTCAGACGTTTGTAAAATTCTTACAGTAGGCTTATTTGCGCAATTTGAGCATTTCTAGCATGTTTAATTGAAATTGGAAATTTACATTTTTCACTTTTGTCAGACAATTGCAATATTCTCACAATAAGCTAATTAGCTCAATTGGAGCATTTCTAGCATGTTTGGTTGAAATTGGAAATTTACATTTTTCAGTGTTGTCAGACGTTTGTAATATTCTCACAATAAGCTAATTAGCTCAATTGGAGCATTTCTAGCATGTTTAATTGAAATTGGAAATTTACATTTTTCACTTTTGTCAGACAATTGCAATATTCTCTCAATAAGCTAATTAGCTCAATTAAAGCATTTCTAGCATGTTTGGTTGAAATTGGAAATTTACATTTTTCAGTTTTGTCAGACGTTTGTAGTATTCTCACAATAAGCTAATTAGCTCAATTGGAGCATTTCTAGCATGTTTGGTTGAAATTGGAAATTTACATTTCTCACTTTTGTCAGACAATTGCAATAATCTCACAACAAGCTAATTAGCTCAATTGGAGCATTTCTAGCATGTTTGGTTGAAATTGGAAATTTACATTTTTCACTTTTGTCAGACATTTGCAACATTCTCTCAATAAGCTAATTAGCTCATTTGGAGCATTTCTAGCATGTTTGGTTAAAATTAGAAGTTTACATTTTTCAGTGTTGTCAGACGTTTGTAATATTCTCACAATAAGCTAATTAGCTCAATTGGAGCATTTCTAGCATGTTTTGTTGAAATTGGAAATTTACATTTTTCAGTTTCTTCAGACGTTTGTAAAATTCTTACAGTAGGCTTATTTGCGCAATTTGAGCATTTCTAGCATGTTTGGTTGAAATTGGAAATTTACATTTTTCACTTTTGTCAGACAATTGCAATATTCTCACAATAAGCTAATTAGCTCAATTGGAGCATTTCTAGCATGTTTGGTTGAAATTGGAAATTTACATTTTTCAGTGTTGTCAGACGTTTGTAATATTCCCACAATAAGCTAATTAGCTCAATTGGAGCATTTCTAGCATGTTTGATTGAAATTGGAAATTTACATTTTTCAATTTTGTTAGACGTTTGTAATATTCTCACAATAAGCTAATTAGCTCAATTGGAGCATTTCTAGCATTTTTGGTTGAAATTGGAAATTTACATTTTTCAGTTTTGTCAGACAATTGCAATATTCTCTCAATAAGCTAATTAGCTCAATTAAAGCATTTCTAGCATGTTTGGTTGAAATTGGAAATTTACATTTTTCAGTTTTGTCAGACGTTTGTAGTATTCTCACAATAAGCTAATTAGCTCAATTGGAGCATTTCTAGCATGTTTGGTTGAAATTGGAAATTTACATTTTTCAATTTTGTTAGACGTTTGTAATATTCTCACAATAAGCTAATTAGCTCAATTGGAGCATTTCTAGCATGTTTGGTTGAAATTGGAAATTTACATTTTTCAGTTTTGTCAGACGTTTGTAAAAATCTTACAGTAGGCTTATTTGCGCAAGTTGAGCATTTCTAGCATGTTTGGTTGAAATTGGAATATTACATTTTTCACTTTTGTCAGACAATTGCAATATTCTCACAATAAGCTAATTAGCTCAATTGGAGCATTTCTAGCATCTTCGGTTGAAATTGGAAATTTAAATTTTTCAGTGTTGTCAGACGTTTGTAATATTCTCACAATAAGCTAATTAGCTCAATTGGAGCATTTCTAGCATGTTTGGTTGAAATTGGAAACTTACATTTTTCACTTTTGTCAGACAATTGCAATAATCTCACAGTAAGCTAATTAGCTCAATTGGAGCAATTCTAGCATGTTTGGTTGAAATTGGAAATTTACATTTTTCAGTGTTGTCAGACGTTTGTAGTATTCTCACAATAAGCTAATTAGCTCAATTGGAGCATTTCTAGCATGTTTGGTTGAAATTGGAAATTTACATTTTTCAGTTTTGTCAGACGTTTGTAAAATTCTTACAGTAGGCTTATTTGCGCAATTTGAGCATTTCTAGCATGTTTAATTGAAATTGGAAATTTACATTTTTCACTTTTGTCAGACAATTGCAATATTCTCACAATAAGCTAATTAGCTCAATTGGAGCATTTCTAGCATGTTTGGTTGAAATTGGAATTTTACATTTTTCAGTGTTGTCAGACGTTTGTAATATTCTCACAATAAGCTAATTAGCTCAATTGGAGCATTTCTAGCATGTTTAATTGAAATTGGAAATTTACATTTTTCACTTTTGTCAGACAATTGCAATATTCTCACAATAAGCTAATTAGCTCAATTGGAGCATTTCTAGCATGTTTGGTTGAAATTGGAAATTTACATTTTTCAATTTTGTTAGACGTATGTAATATTCTCACAATAAGCTAATTAGCTCAATTGGAGCATTTCTAGCATGTTTGGTTGAAATTGGAAATTTACATTTTTCAGTTTTGTCAGACAATTGCAATATTCTCTCAATAAGCTAATTAGCTCAATTAAAGCATTTCTAGCATGTTTGGTTGAAATTGGAAATTTACATTTTTCAGTTTTGTCAGACGTTTGTAGTATTCTCACAATAAGCTAATTAGCTCAATTGGAGCATTTCTAGCATGTTTGGTTGAAATTGGAAATTTACATTTCTCACTTTTGTCAGACAATTGCAATAATCTCACAACAAGCTAATTAGCTCAATTGGAGCATTTCTAGCATGTTTGGTTGAAATTGGAAATTTACATTTTTCACTTTTGTCAGACATTTGCAACATTCTCTCAATAAGCTAATTAGCTCATTTGGAGCATTTCTAGCATGTTTGGTTAAAATTAGAAGTTTACATTTTTCAGTGTTGTCAGACGTTTGTAATATTCTCACAATAAGCTAATTAGCTCAATTGGAGCATTTCTAGCATGTTTGGTTGAAATTGGAAATTTACATTTTTCAGTGTTGTCAGACGTTTGTAATATTCCCACAATAAGCTAATTAGCTCAATTGGAGCATTTCTAGCATGTTTGATTGAAATTGGAAATTTACATTTTTCAATTTTGTTAGACGTTTGTAATATTCTCACAATAAGCTAATTAGCTCAATTGGAGCATTTCTAGCATGTTTGGTTGAAATTGGAAATTTACATTTTTCAGTTTTGTCAGACGTTTGTAAAAATCTTACAGTAGGCTTATTTGCGCAAGTTGAGCATTTCTAGCATGTTTGGTTGAAATTGGAAATTTACATTTTTCACTTTTGTCAGACAATTGCAATATTCTCACAATAAGCTAATTAGCTCAATTGGAGCATTTCTAGCATCTTCGGTTGAAATTGGAAATTTACATTTTTCACTTTTGTCAGACAATTGCAATATTCTCTCAATAAGCTAATTAGCTCATTTGGAGCATTTCTAGCATGTTTGGTTGAAATTGGAAATTTACATTTTTCACTTTTGTCAGACAATTGCAATATTCTCACAATAAGCTAATTAGCTCAATTGGAGCATTTCTAGCATGTTTGGTTGAAATTGAAAATTTACATTTTTCACTTTTGTCAGACAATTGCAATATTCTCTCAATAAGCTAATTAGCTCATTTGGAGCATTTCTAGCATGTTTGGTTGAAATTGGAAATTTACATTTTTCACTTTTGTCAGACAATTGCAATATTCTCACAATAAGCTAATTAGCTCAATTGGAGCATTTCTAGCATGTTTGGTTGAAATTGGAAATTTACATTTTTCAGTGTTGTCAGACGTTTGTAATATTCTCACAATAAGCTAATTAGCTCAATTGGAGCATTTTTAGCATGTTTGGTTGAAATTGGAAATTTACATTTTTCAGTTTTGTCAGACGTTTGTAAAATTCTTACAGTAGGCTTATTTGCGCAATTGGAGCGTTTCTAGCATGTTTGGTTGAAATTGGAAATTTATATTTTTCACTTTTGTCAGACAATTGCAATATTCTCACAATGAGCTAATTAGCTCAATTGGAGCATTTCTAGCATGTTTTGTTGAAATTGGAAATTTACATTTTTCAGTTTTGTCAGACGTCTGTAGTATTCTCACAATGAGCTAATTAGCTCAATTGGAGCATTTCTAGCATGTTTGGTTGAAATTGGAAATTTACATTTTTCAGTTTTGTCAGACAATTGCAATATTCTCACAACAAGCTAATTAGCTCAATTGGAGCATTTCTAGCATGTTTGGTTGAAATTGGAAATTTACATTTTTCATTTTTGTCAGACATTTGCAATATTGTCTCAATAAGCTAATTAGCTCATTTGGAGCATTTCTAGCATGTTTGGTTGAAATTAGAAATTTACATTTTTCAGTGTTGTCAGACGTTTGTATTATTCTCACAATAAGCTAATTAGCTCAATTGGAGCATTTTTAGCATGTTTGGTTGAAATTGGAAATTTACATTTTTCAGTGTTGTCAGACGTTTGTAGTATTCTCACAATAAGCTAATTAGCTCAATTGGAGCATTTCTAGCATGTTTGGTTGAAATTGGAAATTTACATTTTTCAGTTTTGTCAGACGTTTGTAAAATTCTTACAGTAGGCTTATTTGCGCAATTTGAGCATTTCTAGCATGTTTAATTGAAATTGGAAATTTACATTTTTCACTTTTGTCAGACAATTGCAATATTCTCACAATAAGCTAATTAGCTCAATTGGAGCATTTCTAGCATGTTTGGTTGAAATTGGAAATTTACATTTTTCAGTGTTGTCAGACGTTTGTAATATTCTCACAATAAGCTAATTAGCTCAATTGGAGCATTTCTAGCATGTTTAATTGAAATTGGAAATTTACATTTTTCACTTTTGTCAGCCAATTGCAATATTCTCACAATAAGCTAATTAGCTCAATTGGAGCATTTCTAGCATGTTTGGTTGAAATTGGAAATTTACATTTCTCACTTTTGTCAGACAATTGCAATAATCTCACAACAAGCTAATTAGCTCAATTGGAGCATTTCTAGCATGTTTGGTTGAAATTGGAAATTTACATTTTTCAATTTTGTTAGACGTATGTAATATTCTCACAATAAGCTAATTAGCTCAATTGGAGCATTTCTAGCATTTTTGGTTGAAATTGGAAATTTACATTTTTCAGTTTTGTCAGACAATTGCAATATTCTCTCAATAAGCTAATTAGCTCAATTAAAGCATTTCTAGCATGTTTGGTTGAAATTGGAAATTTACATTTTTCAGTTTTGTCAGACGTTTATAGTATTCTCACAATAAGCTAATTAGCTCAATTGGAGCATTTCTAGCATGTTTGGTTGAAATTGGAAATTTACATTTCTCACTTTTGTCAGACAATTGCAATAATCTCACAACAAGCTAATTAGCTCAATTGGAGCATTTCTAGCATGTTTGGTTGAAATTGGAAATTTACATTTTTCAATTTTGTTAGACGTTTGTAATATTCTCACAATAAGCTAATTAGCTCAATTGGAGCATTTCTAGCATGTTTGGTTGAAATTGGAAATTTACATTTTTCAGTTTTGTCAGACGTTTGTAAAAATCTTACAGTAGGCTTATTTGCGCAAGTTGAGCATTTCTAGCATGTTTGGTTGAAATTGGAATATTACATTTTTCACTTTTGTCAGACAATTGCAATATTCTCACAATAAGCTAATTAGCTCAATTGGAGCATTTCTAGCATCTTCGGTTGAAATTGGAAATTTAAATTTTTCAGTGTTGTCAGACAATTGTAATATTCTCACAATAAGCTAATTAGCTCAATTGGAGCATTTCTAGCATGTTTGGTTGAAATTGGAAATTTACATTTTTCACTTTTGTCAGACAATTGCAATAATCTCACAGTAAGCTAATTAGCTCAATTGGAGCAATTCTAGCATGTTTGGTTGAAATTGGAAATTTACATTTTTCAGTGTTGTCAGACGTTTGTAGTATTCTCACAATAAGCTAATTAGCTCAATTGGAGCATTTCTAGCATGTTTGGTTGAAATTGGAAATTTACATTTTTCAGTTTTGTCAGACGTTTGTAAAATTCTTACAGTAGGCTTATTTGCGCAATTTGAGCATTTCTAGCATGTTTAATTGAAATTGGAAATTTACATTTTTCACTTTTGTCAGACAATTGCAATATTCTCACAATAAGCTAATTAGCTCAATTGGAGCATTTCTAGCATGTTTGGTTGAAATTGGAAATTTACATTTTTCAGTGTTGTCAGACGTTTGTAATATTCTCACAATAAGCTAATTAGCTCAATTGGAGCATTTCTAGCATGTTTGGTTGAAATTGGAAATTTACATTTTTCAGTTTTGTCAGACAATTGCAATATTCTCTCAATAAGCTAATTAGCTCAATTAAAGCATTTCTAGCATGTTTGGTTGAAATTGGAAATTTACATTTTTCAGTTTTGTCAGACGTTTGTAGTATTCTCACAATAAGCTAATTAGCTCAATTGGAGCATTTCTAGCATGTTTGGTTGAAATTGGAAATTTACATTTCTCACTTTTGTCAGACAATTGCAATAATCTCACAACAAGCTAATTAGTTCAATTGGAGCATTTCTAGCATGTTTGGTTGAAATTGGAAATTTACATTTTTCACTTTTGTCAGACATTTGCAACATTCTCTCAATAAGCTAATTAGCTCATTTGGAGCATTTCTAGCATGTTTGGTTAAAATTAGAAGTTTACATTTTTCAGTGTTGTCAGACGTTTGTAATATTCTCACAATAAGCTAATTAGCTCAATTGGAGCATTTCTAGCATGTTTTGTTGAAATTGGAAATTTACATTTTTCAGTTTCTTCAGACGTTTGTAAAATTCTTACAGTAGGCTTATTTGCGCAATTTGAGCATTTCTAGCATGTTTGGTTGAAATTGGAAATTTACATTTTTCACTTTTGTCAGACAATTGCAATATTCTCACAATAAGCTAATTAGCTCAATTGGAGCATTTCTAGCATGTTTGGTTGAAATTGGAAATTTACATTTTTCAGTGTTGTCAGACGTTTGTAATATTCCCACAATAAGCTAATTAGCTCAATTGGAGCATTTCTAGCATGTTTGATTGAAATTGGAAATTTACATTTTTCAATTTTGTTAGACGTTTGTAATATTCTCACAATAAGCTAATTAGCTCAATTGGAGCATTTCTAGCATGTTTGGTTGAAATTGGAAATTTACATTTTTCAGTTTTGTCAGACGTTTGTAAAAATCTTACAGTAGGCTTATTTGCGCAAGTTGAGCATTTCTAGCATGTTTGGTTGAAATTGGAAATTTACATTTTTCACTTTTGTCAGACAATTGCAATATTCTCACAATAAGCTAATTAGCTCAATTGGAGCATTTCTAGCATCTTCGGTTGAAATTGGAAATTTAAATTTTTCAGTGTTGTCAGACGTTTGTAATATTCTCACAATAAGCTAATTAGCTCAATTGGAGCATTTCTAGCATGTTTGGTTGAAATTGGAAATTTACATTTTTCACTTTTGTCAGACAATTGCAATAATCTCACAGTAAGCTAATTAGCTCAATTGGAGCAATTCTAGCATGTTTGGTTGAAATTGGAAATTTACATTTTTCACTTTTGTCAGACAATTGCAATATTCTCACAATAAGCTAATTAGCTCAATTGGAGCATTTCTAGCATGTTTGGTTGAAATTGGAAATTTACATTTTTCACTTTTGTCAGACAATTGCAATATTCTCTCAATAAGCTAATTAGCTCATTTGGAGCATTTCTAGCATGTTTGGTTGAAATTGGAAATTTACATTTTTCACTTTTGTCAGACAATTGCAATATTCTCACAATAAGCTAATTAGCTCAATTGGAGCATTTCTAGCATGTTTGGTTGAAATTGGAAATTTACATTTTTCAGTGTTGTCAGACGTTTGTAATATTCTCACAATAAGCTAATTAGCTCAATTGGAGCATTTTTAGCATGTTTGGTTGAAATTGGAAATTTACATTTTTCAGTTTTGTCAGACGTTTGTAAAATTCTTACAGTAGGCTTATTTGCGCAATTGGAGCATTTCTAGCATGTTTGGTTGAAATTGGAAATTTATATTTTTCTTTTTTGTCAGACAATTGCAATATTCTCACAATGAGCTAATTAGCTCAATTGGAGCATTTCTAGCATGTTTTGTTGAAATTGGAAATTTACATTTTTCAGTGTTGTCAGACGTCTGTAGTATTCTCACAATGAGCTAATTAGCTCAATTGGAGCATTTCTAGCATGTTTGGTTGAAATTGGAAATTTACATTTTTCAGTTTTGTCAGACAATTGCAATATTCTCACAACAAGCTAATTAGCTCAATTGGAGCATTTCTAGCATGTTTGGTTGAAATTGGAAATTTACATTTTTCATTTTTGTCAGACATTTGCAATATTGTCTCAATAAGCTAATTAGCTCATTTGGAGCATTTCTAGCATGTTTGGTTGAAATTAGAAATTTACATTTTTCAGTGTTGTCAGACGTTTGTATTATTCTCACAATAAGCTAATTAGCTCAATTGGAGCATTTTTAGCATGTTTGGTTGAAATTGGAAATTTACATTTTTCAGTTTTGTCAGACGTTTGTAAAATTCTTACAGTAGGCTTATTTGCGCAATTTGAGCATTTCTAGCATGTTTGGTTGAAATTGGAAATTTACTTTTTTCACTTTTGTCAGACAATTGCAATATTCTCACAATAAGCTAATTAGCTCAATTGGAGCATTTCTAGCATGTTTGGTTGAAATTGGAAATTTACATTTTTCAGTGTTGTCAGACGTTTGTAATATTCTCACAATAAGCTAATTAGCTAAATTGGAGCATTTCTAGCATGTTTGGTTGAAATTGGAAATTTACATTTTTCACTTCTGTCAGACAATTGCAATATTCTCACAATAAGCTAATTAGCTCAATTGGAGCATTTCTAGCATGTTTGGTTGAAATTGGAAATTTACATTTTTCAGTTTTGTCAGACGTTTGTAAAATTCTTACAGTAGGCTTATTTGCGCAATTTGAGCATTTCTAGCATGTTTAATTGAAATTGGAAATTTACATTTTTCACTTTTGTCAGACAATTGCAATATTCTCACAATAAGCTAATTAGCTCAATTGGAGCATTTCTAGCATGTTTGGTTGAAATTGGAAATTTACATTTTTCAGTGTTGTCAGACGTTTGTAATATTCTCACAATAAGCTAATTAGCTCAATTGGAGCATTTCTAGCATGTTTGGTTGAAATTGGAAATTTACATTTTTCAGTTTTGTCAGACAATTGCAATATTCTCTCAATAAGCTAATTAGCTCAATTAAAGCATTTCTAGCATGTTTGGTTGAAATTGGAAATTTACATTTTTCAGTTTTGTCAGACGTTTGTAGTATTCTCACAATAAGCTAATTAGCTCAATTGGAGCATTTTTAGCATGTTTGGTTGAAATTGGAAATTTACATTTTTCAGTTTTGTCAGACAGTTGGAAAATTTTTACAGTAGGCTTATTTGCGCAATTTGAGCATTTCTAGCATGTTTTATTGAAATTGGAAATTTACATTTTTCACTTTTGTCAGACAATTGCAATATTCTCACAATAAGCTAATTAGCTCAATTGGAGCATTTCTAGCATGTTTGGTTGAAATTGGAAATTTACATTTTTCAGTGTTGTCAGACGTTTGTAATATTCTCACAATAAGCTAATTAGCTCAATTGGAGCATTTCTAGCATGTTTAATTGAAATTGGAAGTTTACATTTTTCACTTTTGTCAGACAATTGCAATATTCTCACAATAAGCTAATTAGCTCAGTTGGAGCATTTCTAGCATGTTTGGTTGAAATTGGAAATTTACATTTTTCAATTTTGTTAGACGTTTGTAATATTCTCACAATAAGCTAATTAGCTCAATTGGAGCATTTCTAGCATGTTTGGTTGAAATTGGAAATTTACATTTTTCAGTTTTGTCAGACAATTGCAATATTCTCTCAATAAGCTAATTAGCTCAATTAAAGCATTTCTAGCATGTTTGGTTGAAATTGGAAATTTACATTTTTCAGTTTTGTCAGACGTTTGTAGTATTCTCACAATAAGCTAATTAGCTCAATTGGAGCATTTCTAGCATGTTTGGTTGAAATTGGAAATTTACATTTTTCAGTTTTGTCATACGTTTGTAAAATTCTTACAGTAGGCTTATTTGCGCAATTTGAGCATTTCTAGCATGTTTAATTGAAATTGGAAATTTACATTTTTCACTTTTGTCAGACAATTGCAATATTCTCACAATAAGCTAATTAGCTCAATTGGAGCATTTCTAGCATGTTTGGTTGAAATTGGAAATTTACGTTTTTCAGTGTTGTCAGACGTTTGTAATATTCTCACAATAAGCTAATTAGCTCAATTGGAGCATTTCTAGCATGTTTAATTGAAATTGGAAATTTACATTTTTCACTTTTGTCAGACAATTGCAATATTCTCACAATAAGCTAATTAGCTCAATTGGAGCATTTCTAGCATGTTTGGTTGAAATTGGAAATTTACATTTTTCAATTTTGTTAGACGTATGTAATATTCTCACAATAAGCTAATTAGCTCAATTGGAGCATTTCTAGCATGTTTGGTTGAAATTGGAAATTTACATTTTTCAGTTTTGTCAGACAATTGCAATATTCTCTCAATAAGCTAATTAGCTCAATTAAAGCATTTCTAGCATGTTTGGTTGAAATTGGAAATTTACATTTTTCAATTTTGTTAGACGTATGTAATATTCTCACAATAAGCTAATTAGCTCAATTGGAGCATTTCTAGCATGTTTGGTTGAAATTGGAAATTTACATTTTTCAGTTTTGTCAGACAATTGCAATATTCTCTCAATAAGCTAATTAGCTCAATTAAAGCATTTCTAGCATGTTTGGTTGAAATTGGAAATTTACATTTTTCAGTTTTGTCAGACGTTTGTAGTATTCTCACAATAAGCTAATTAGCTCAATTGGAGCATTTCTAGCATGTTTGGTTGAAATTGGAAATTTACATTTTTCAATTTTGTTAGACGTTTGTAATATTCTCACAATAAGCTAATTAGCTCAATTGGAGCATTTCTAGCATGTTTGGTTGAAATTGGAAATTTACATTTTTCAGTTTTGTCAGACGTTTGTAAAAATCTTACAGTAGGCTTATTTGCGCAAGTTGAGCATTTCTAGCATGTTTGGTTGAAATTGGAATATTACATTTTTCACTTTTGTCAGACAATTGCAATATTCTCACAATAAGCTAATTAGCTCAATTGGAGCATTTCTAGCATCTTCGGTTGAAATTGGAAATTTAAATTTTTCAGTGTTGTCAGACAATTGTAATATTCTCACAATAAGCTAATTAGCTCAATTGGAGCATTTCTAGCATGTTTGGTTGAAATTGGAAATTTACATTTTTCACTTTTGTCAGACAATTGCAATAATCTCACAGTAAGCTAATTAGCTCAATTGGAGCAATTCTAGCATGTTTGGTTGAAATTGGAAATTTACATTTTTCAGTGTTGTCAGACGTTTGTAGTATTCTCACAATAAGCTAATTAGCTCAATTGGAGCATTTCTAGCATGTTTGGTTGAAATTGGAAATTTACATTTTTCAGTTTTGTCAGACGTTTGTAAAATTCTTACAGTAGGCTTATTTGCGCAATTTGAGCATTTCTAGCATGTTTAATTGAAATTGGAAATTTACATTTTTCACTTTTGTCAGACAATTGCAATATTCTCACAATAAGCTAATTAGCTCAATTGGAGCATTTCTAGCATGTTTGGTTGAAATTGGAAATTTACATTTTTCAGTGTTGTCAGACGTTTGTAATATTCTCACAATAAGCTAATTAGCTCAATTGGAGCATTTCTAGCATGTTTAATTGAAATTGGAAATTTACATTTTTCACTTTTGTCAGACAATTGCAATATTCTCACAATAAGCTAATTAGCTCAATTGGAGCATTTCTAGCATGTTTGGTTGAAATTGGAAATTTACATTTTTCAATTTTGTTAGACGTATGTAATATTCTCACAATAAGCTAATTAGCTCAATTGGAGCATTTCTAGCATGTTTGGTTGAAATTGGAAATTTACATTTTTCAGTTTTGTCAGACAATTGCAATATTCTCTCAATAAGCTAATTAGCTCAATTAAAGCATTTCTAGCATGTTTGGTTGAAATTGGAAATTTACATTTTTCAGTTTTGTCAGACGTTTGTAGTATTCTCACAATAAGCTAATTAGCTCAATTGGAGCATTTCTAGCATGTTTGGTTGAAATTGGAAATTTACATTTCTCACTTTTGTCAGACAATTGCAATAATCTCACAACAAGCTAATTAGCTCAATTGGAGCATTTCTAGCATGTTTGGTTGAAATTGGAAATTTACATTTTTCACTTTTGTCAGACATTTGCAACATTCTCTCAATAAGCTAATTAGCTCATTTGGAGCATTTCTAGCATGTTTGGTTAAAATTAGAAGTTTACATTTTTCAGTGTTGTCAGACGTTTGTAATATTCTCACAATAAGCTAATTAGCTCAATTGGAGCATTTCTAGCATGTTTTGTTGAAATTGGAAATTTACATTTTTCAGTTTCTTCAGACGTTTGTAAAATTCTTACAGTAGGCTTATTTGCGCAATTTGAGCATTTCTAGCATGTTTGGTTGAAATTGGAAATTTACATTTTTCACTTTTGTCAGACAATTGCAATATTCTCACAATAAGCTAATTAGCTCAATTGGAGCATTTCTAGCATGTTTGGTTGAAATTGGAAATTTACATTTTTCAGTGTTGTCAGACGTTTGTAATATTCCCACAATAAGCTAATTAGCTCAATTGGAGCATTTCTAGCATGTTTGATTGAAATTGGAAATTTACATTTTTCAATTTTGTTAGACGTTTGTAATATTCTCACAATAAGCTAATTAGCTCAATTGGAGCATTTCTAGCATGTTTGGTTGAAATTGGAAATTTACATTTTTCAGTTTTGTCAGACGTTTGTAAAAATCTTACAGTAGGCTTATTTGCGCAAGTTGAGCATTTCTAGCATGTTTGGTTGAAATTGGAAATTTACATTTTTCACTTTTGTCAGACAATTGCAATATTCTCACAATAAGCTAATTAGCTCAATTGGAGCATTTCTAGCATCTTCGGTTGAAATTGGAAATTTAAATTTTTCAGTGTTGTCAGACGTTTGTAATATTCTCACAATAAGCTAATTAGCTCAATTGGAGCATTTCTAGCATGTTTGGTTGAAATTGGAAATTTACATTTTTCACTTTTGTCAGACAATTGCAATAATCTCACAGTAAGCTAATTAGCTCAATTGGAGCAATTCTAGCATGTTTGGTTGAAATTGGAAATTTACATTTTTCACTTTTGTCAGACAATTGCAATATTCTCACAATAAGCTAATTAGCTCAATTGGAGCATTTCTAGCATGTTTGGTTGAAATTGGAAATTTACATTTTTCACTTTTGTCAGACAATTGCAATATTCTCTCAATAAGCTAATTAGCTCATTTGGAGCATTTCTAGCATGTTTGGTTGAAATTGGAAATTTACATTTTTCACTTTTGTCAGACAATTGCAATATTCTCACAATAAGCTAATTAGCTCAATTGGAGCATTTCTAGCATGTTTGGTTGAAATTGGAAATTTACATTTTTCAGTGTTGTCAGACGTTTGTAATATTCTCACAATAAGCTAATTAGCTCAATTGGAGCATTTTTAGCATGTTTGGTTGAAATTGGAAATTTACATTTTTCAGTTTTGTCAGACGTTTGTAAAATTCTTACAGTAGGCTTATTTGCGCAATTGGAGCATTTCTAGCATGTTTGGTTGAAATTGGAAATTTATATTTTTCTTTTTTGTCAGACAATTGCAATATTCTCACAATGAGCTAATTAGCTCAATTGGAGCATTTCTAGCATGTTTTGTTGAAATTGGAAATTTACATTTTTCAGTGTTGTCAGACGTCTGTAGTATTCTCACAATGAGCTAATTAGCTCAATTGGAGCATTTCTAGCATGTTTGGTTGAAATTGGAAATTTACATTTTTCAGTTTTGTCAGACAATTGCAATATTCTCACAACAAGCTAATTAGCTCAATTGGAGCATTTCTAGCATGTTTGGTTGAAATTGGAAATTTACATTTTTCATTTTTGTCAGACATTTGCAATATTGTCTCAATAAGCTAATTAGCTCATTTGGAGCATTTCTAGCATGTTTGGTTGAAATTAGAAATTTACATTTTTCAGTGTTGTCAGACGTTTGTATTATTCTCACAATAAGCTAATTAGCTCAATTGGAGCATTTTTAGCATGTTTGGTTGAAATTGGAAATTTACATTTTTCAGTTTTGTCAGACGTTTGTAAAATTCTTACAGTAGGCTTATTTGCGCAATTTGAGCATTTCTAGCATGTTTGGTTGAAATTGGAAATTTACTTTTTTCACTTTTGTCAGACAATTGCAATATTCTCACAATAAGCTAATTAGCTCAATTGGAGCATTTCTAGCATGTTTGGTTGAAATTGGAAATTTACATTTTTCAGTGTTGTCAGACGTTTGTAATATTCTCACAATAAGCTAATTAGCTAAATTGGAGCATTTCTAGCATGTTTGGTTGAAATTGGAAATTTACATTTTTCACTTCTGTCAGACAATTGCAATATTCTCACAATAAGCTAATTAGCTCAATTGGAGCATTTCTAGCATGTTTGGTTGAAATTGGAAATTTACATTTTTCAGTTTTGTCAGACGTTTGTAAAATTCTTACAGTAGGCTTATTTGCGCAATTTGAGCATTTCTAGCATGTTTAATTGAAATTGGAAATTTACATTTTTCACTTTTGTCAGACAATTGCAATATTCTCACAATAAGCTAATTAGCTCAATTGGAGCATTTCTAGCATGTTTGGTTGAAATTGGAAATTTACATTTTTCAGTGTTGTCAGACGTTTGTAATATTCTCACAATAAGCTAATTAGCTCAATTGGAGCATTTCTAGCATGTTTGGTTGAAATTGGAAATTTACATTTTTCAGTTTTGTCAGACAATTGCAATATTCTCTCAATAAGCTAATTAGCTCAATTAAAGCATTTCTAGCATGTTTGGTTGAAATTGGAAATTTACATTTTTCAGTTTTGTCAGACGTTTGTAGTATTCTCACAATAAGCTAATTAGCTCAATTGGAGCATTTTTAGCATGTTTGGTTGAAATTGGAAATTTACATTTTTCAGTTTTGTCAGACAGTTGGAAAATTTTTACAGTAGGCTTATTTGCGCAATTTGAGCATTTCTAGCATGTTTTATTGAAATTGGAAATTTACATTTTTCACTTTTGTCAGACAATTGCAATATTCTCACAATAAGCTAATTAGCTCAATTGGAGCATTTCTAGCATGTTTGGTTGAAATTGGAAATTTACATTTTTCAGTGTTGTCAGACGTTTGTAATATTCTCACAATAAGCTAATTAGCTCAATTGGAGCATTTCTAGCATGTTTAATTGAAATTGGAAGTTTACATTTTTCACTTTTGTCAGACAATTGCAATATTCTCACAATAAGCTAATTAGCTCAGTTGGAGCATTTCTAGCATGTTTGGTTGAAATTGGAAATTAACATTTTTCAATTTTGTTAGACGTTTGTAATATTCTCACAATAAGCTAATTAGCTCAATTGGAGCATTTCTAGCATGTTTGGTTGAAATTGGAAATTTACATTTTTCAGTTTTGTCAGACAATTGCAATATTCTCTCAATAAGCTAATTAGCTCAATTAAAGCATTTCTAGCATGTTTGGTTGAAATTGGAAATTTACATTTTTCAGTTTTGTCAGACGTTTGTAGTATTCTCACAATAAGCTAATTAGCTCAATTGGAGCATTTCTAGCATGTTTGGTTGAAATTGGAAATTTACATTTTTCAGTTTTGTCATACGTTTGTAAAATTCTTACAGTAGGCTTATTTGCGCAATTTGAGCATTTCTAGCATGTTTAATTGAAATTGGAAATTTACATTTTTCACTTTTGTCAGACAATTGCAATATTCTCACAATAAGCTAATTAGCTCAATTGGAGCATTTCTAGCATGTTTGGTTGAAATTGGAAATTTACATTTTTCAGTGTTGTCAGACGTTTGTAATATTCTCACAATAAGCTAATTAGCTCAATTGGAGCATTTCTAGCATGTTTAATTGAAATTGGAAATTTACATTTTTCACTTTTGTCAGACAATTGCAATATTCTCACAATAAGCTAATTAGCTCAATTGGAGCATTTCTAGCATGTTTGGTTGAAATTGGAAATTTACATTTTTCAATTTTGTTAGACGTATGTAATATTCTCACAATAAGCTAATTAGCTCAATTGGAGCATTTCTAGCATGTTTGGTTGAAATTGGAAATTTACATTTTTCAGTTTTGTCAGACAATTGCAATATTCTCTCAATAAGCTAATTAGCTCAATTAAAGCATTTCTAGCATGTTTGGTTGAAATTGGAAATTTACATTTTTCAGTTTTGTCAGACGTTTGTAGTATTCTCACAATAAGCTAATTAGCTCAATTGGAGCATTTCTAGCATGTTTGGTTGAAATTGGAAATTTACATTTCTCACTTTTGTCAGACAATTGCAATAATCTCACAACAAGCTAATTAGCTCAATTGGAGCATTTCTAGCATGTTTGGTTGAAATTGGAAATTTACATTTTTCACTTTTGTCAGACATTTGCAACATTCTCTCAATAAGCTAATTAGCTCATTTGGAGCATTTCTAGCATGTTTGGTTAAAATTAGAAGTTTACATTTTTCAGTGTTGTCAGACGTTTGTAATATTCTCACAATAAGCTAATTAGCTCAATTGGAGCATTTCTAGCATGTTTTGTTGAAATTGGAAATTTACATTTTTCAGTTTCTTCAGACGTTTGTAAAATTCTTACAGTAGGCTTATTTGCGCAATTTGAGCATTTCTAGCATGTTTGGTTGAAATTGGAAATTTACATTTTTCACTTTTGTCAGACAATTGCAATATTCACACAATAAGCTAATTAGCTCAATTGGAGCATTTCTAGCATGTTTGGTTGAAATTGGAAATTTACATTTTTCAGTGTTGTCAGACGTTTGTAATATTCCCACAATAAGCTAATTAGCTCAATTGGAGCATTTCTAGCATGTTTGATTGAAATTGGAAATTTACATTTTTCAATTTTGTTAGACGTTTGTAATATTCTCACAATAAGCTAATTAGCTCAATTGGAGCATTTCTAGCATGTTTGGTTGAAATTGGAAATTTACATTTTTCAGTTTTGTCAGACGTTTGTAAAAATCTTACAGTAGGCTTATTTGCGCAAGTTGAGCATTTCTAGCATGTTTGGTTGAAATTGGAAATTTACATTTTTCACTTTTGTCAGACAATTGCAATATTCTCACAATAAGCTAATTAGCTCAATTGGAGCATTTCTAGCATCTTCGGTTGAAATTGGAAATTTAAATTTTTCAGTGTTGTCAGACGTTTGTAATATTCTCACAATAAGCTAATTAGCTCAATTGGAGCATTTCTAGCATGTTTGGTTGAAATTGGAAATTTACATTTTTCACTTTTGTCAGACAATTGCAATAATCTCACAGTAAGCTAATTAGCTCAATTGGAGCAATTCTAGCATGTTTGGTTGAAATTGGAAATTTACATTTTTCACTTTTGTCAGACAATTGCAATATTCTCACAATAAGCTAATTAGCTCAATTGGAGCATTTCTAGCATGTTTGGTTGAAATTGGAAATTTACATTTTTCACTTTTGTCAGACAATTGCAATATTCTCTCAATAAGCTAATTAGCTCATTTGGAGCATTTCTAGCATGTTTGGTTGAAATTGGAAATTTACATTTTTCACTTTTGTCAGACAATTGCAATATTCTCACAATAAGCTAATTAGCTCAATTGGAGCATTTCTAGCATGTTTGGTTGAAATTGGAAATTTACATTTTTCAGTGTTGTCAGACGTTTGTAATATTCTCACAATAAGCTAATTAGCTCAATTGGAGCATTTTTAGCATGTTTGGTTGAAATTGGAAATTTACATTTTTCAGTTTTGTCAGACGTTTGTAAAATTCTTACAGTAGGCTTATTTGCGCAATTGGAGCATTTCTAGCATGTTTGGTTGAAATTGGAAATTTATATTTTTCTTTTTTGTCAGACAATTGCAATATTCTCACAATGAGCTAATTAGCTCAATTGGAGCATTTCTAGCATGTTTTGTTGAAATTGGAAATTTACATTTTTCAGTGTTGTCAGACGTCTGTAGTATTCTCACAATGAGCTAATTAGCTCAATTGGAGCATTTCTAGCATGTTTGGTTGAAATTGGAAATTTACATTTTTCAGTTTTGTCAGACAATTGCAATATTCTCACAACAAGCTAATTAGCTCAATTGGAGCATTTCTAGCATGTTTGGTTGAAATTGGAAATTTACATTTTTCATTTTTGTCAGACATTTGCAATATTGTCTCAATAAGCTAATTAGCTCATTTGGAGCATTTCTAGCATGTTTGGTTGAAATTAGAAATTTACATTTTTCAGTGTTGTCAGACGTTTGTATTATTCTCACAATAAGCTAATTAGCTCAATTGGAGCATTTTTAGCATGTTTGGTTGAAATTGGAAATTTACATTTTTCAGTTTTGTCAGACGTTTGTAAAATTCTTACAGTAGGCTTATTTGCGCAATTTGAGCATTTCTAGCATGTTTGGTTGAAATTGGAAATTTACTTTTTTCACTTTTGTCAGACAATTGCAATATTCTCACAATAAGCTAATTAGCTCAATTGGAGCATTTCTAGCATGTTTGGTTGAAATTGGAAATTTACATTTTTCAGTGTTGTCAGACGTTTGTAATATTCTCACAATAAGCTAATTAGCTAAATTGGAGCATTTCTAGCATGTTTGGTTGAAATTGGAAATTTACATTTTTCACTTCTGTCAGACAATTGCAATATTCTCACAATAAGCTAATTAGCTCAATTGGAGCATTTCTAGCATGTTTGGTTGAAATTGGAAATTTACATTTTTCAGTTTTGTCAGACGTTTGTAAAATTCTTACAGTAGGCTTATTTGCGCAATTTGAGCATTTCTAGCATGTTTAATTGAAATTGGAAATTTACATTTTTCACTTTTGTCAGACAATTGCAATATTCTCACAATAAGCTAATTAGCTCAATTGGAGCATTTCTAGCATGTTTGGTTGAAATTGGAAATTTACATTTTTCAGTGTTGTCAGACGTTTGTAATATTCTCACAATAAGCTAATTAGCTCAATTGGAGCATTTCTAGCATGTTTGGTTGAAATTGGAAATTTACATTTTTCAGTTTTGTCAGACAATTGCAATATTCTCTCAATAAGCTAATTAGCTCAATTAAAGCATTTCTAGCATGTTTGGTTGAAATTGGAAATTTACATTTTTCAGTTTTGTCAGACGTTTGTAGTATTCTCACAATAAGCTAATTAGCTCAATTGGAGCATTTTTAGCATGTTTGGTTGAAATTGGAAATTTACATTTTTCAGTTTTGTCAGACAGTTGGAAAATTTTTACAGTAGGCTTATTTGCGCAATTTGAGCATTTCTAGCATGTTTTATTGAAATTGGAAATTTACATTTTTCACTTTTGTCAGACAATTGCAATATTCTCACAATAAGCTAATTAGCTCAATTGGAGCATTTCTAGCATGTTTGGTTGAAATTGGAAATTTACATTTTTCAGTGTTGTCAGACGTTTGTAATATTCTCACAATAAGCTAATTAGCTCAATTGGAGCATTTCTAGCATGTTTAATTGAAATTGGAAGTTTACATTTTTCACTTTTGTCAGACAATTGCAATATTCTCACAATAAGCTAATTAGCTCAGTTGGAGCATTTCTAGCATGTTTGGTTGAAATTGGAAATTAACATTTTTCAATTTTGTTAGACGTTTGTAATATTCTCACAATAAGCTAATTAGCTCAATTGGAGCATTTCTAGCATGTTTGGTTGAAATTGGAAATTTACATTTTTCAGTTTTGTCAGACAATTGCAATATTCTCTCAATAAGCTAATTAGCTCAATTAAAGCATTTCTAGCATGTTTGGTTGAAATTGGAAATTTACATTTTTCAGTTTTGTCAGACGTTTGTAGTATTCTCACAATAAGCTAATTAGCTCAATTGGAGCATTTCTAGCATGTTTGGTTGAAATTGGAAATTTACATTTTTCAGTTTTGTCATACGTTTGTAAAATTCTTACAGTAGGCTTATTTGCGCAATTTGAGCATTTCTAGCATGTTTAATTGAAATTGGAAATTTACATTTTTCACTTTTGTCAGACAATTGCAATATTCTCACAATAAGCTAATTAGCTCAATTGGAGCATTTCTAGCATGTTTGGTTGAAATTGGAAATTTACATTTTTCAGTGTTGTCAGACGTTTGTAATATTCTCACAATAAGCTAATTAGCTCAATTGGAGCATTTCTAGCATGTTTAATTGAAATTGGAAATTTACATTTTTCACTTTTGTCAGACAATTGCAATATTCTCACAATAAGCTAATTAGCTCAATTGGAGCATTTCTAGCATGTTTGGTTGAAATTGGAAATTTACATTTTTCAATTTTGTTAGACGTATGTAATATTCTCACAATAAGCTAATTAGCTCAATTGGAGCATTTCTAGCATGTTTGGTTGAAATTGGAAATTTACATTTTTCAGTTTTGTCAGACAATTGCAATATTCTCTCAATAAGCTAATTAGCTCAATTAAAGCATTTCTAGCATGTTTGGTTGAAATTGGAAATTTACATTTTTCAGTTTTGTCAGACGTTTGTAGTATTCTCACAATAAGCTAATTAGCTCAATTGGAGCATTTCTAGCATGTTTGGTTGAAATTGGAAATTTACATTTCTCACTTTTGTAAGACAATTGCAATAATCTCACAACAAGCTAATTAGCTCAATTGGAGCATTTCTAGCATGTTTGGTTGAAATTGGAAATTTACATTTTTCACTTTTGTCAGACATTTGCAACATTCTCTCAATAAGCTAATTAGCTCATTTGGAGCATTTCTAGCATGTTTGGTTGAAATTAGAAGTTTACATTTTTCAGTGTTGTCAGACGTTTGTAATATTCTCACAATAAGCTAATTAGCTCAATTGGAGCATTTCTAGCATGTTTGGTTGAAATTAGAAGTTTACATTTTTCAGTGTTGTCAGACGTTTGTAATATTCTCACAATAAGCTAATTAGCTCAATTGGAGCATTTCTAGCATGTTTGGTTGAAATTGGAAATTTACATTTTTCAGTTTTGTCAGACGTTTGTAAAATTCTTACAGTAGGCTTATTTGCGCAATTTGAGCATTTCTAGCATGTTTGGTTGAAATTGGAAATTTACATTTTTCACTTTTGTCAGACAATTGCAATATTCTCACAATAAGCTAATTAGCTCAATTGGAGCATTTCTAGCATGTTTGGTTGAAATTGGAAATTTACATTTTTCAGTGTTGTCAGACGTTTGTAATATTCTCACAATAAGCTAATTAGCTCAATTGGAGCATTTCTAGCATGTTTGGTTTAAATTGGAAATTTACATTTTTCACTTTTGTGAGACAATTGCAATATTCTCACAATAAGCTAATTAGCTCAATTGGAGCATTTCTAGCATGTTTGATTGAAATTGGAAATTTACATTTTTCAATTTTGTTAGACGTTTGTAATATTCTCACAATAAGCTAATTAGCTCAATTGGAGCATTTTTAGCATGTTTGGTTGAAATTGGAAATTTACATTTTTCAGTTTTGTCAGACAGTTGGAAAATTTTTACAGTAGGCTTATTTGCGCAATTTGAGCATTTCTAGCATGTTTTATTGAAATTGGAAATTTACATTTTTCACTTTTGTCAGACAATTGCAATATTCTCACAATAAGCTAATTAGCTCAATTGGAGCATTTCTAGCATGTTTGGTTGAAATTGGAAATTTACATTTTTCAGTGTTGTCAGACGTTTGTAATATTCTCACAATAAGCTAATTAGCTCAATTGGAGCATTTCTAGCATGTTTAATTGAAATTGGAAGTTTACATTTTTCACTTTTGTCAGACAATTGCAATATTCTCACAATAAGCTAATTAGCTCAGTTGGAGCATTTCTAGCATGTTTGGTTGAAATTGGAAATTAACATTTTTCAATTTTGTTAGACGTTTGTAATATTCTCACAATAAGCTAATTAGCTCAATTGGAGCATTTCTAGCATGTTTGGTTGAAATTGGAAATTTACATTTTTCAGTTTTGTCAGACAATTGCAATATTCTCTCAATAAGCTAATTAGCTCAATTAAAGCATTTCTAGCATGTTTGGTTGAAATTGGAAATTTACATTTTTCAGTTTTGTCAGACGTTTGTAGTATTCTCACAATAAGCTAATTAGCTCAATTGGAGCATTTCTAGCATGTTTGGTTGAAATTGGAAATTTACATTTTTCAGTTTTGTCATACGTTTGTAAAATTCTTACAGTAGGCTTATTTGCGCAATTTGAGCATTTCTAGCATGTTTAATTGAAATTGGAAATTTACATTTTTCACTTTTGTCAGACAATTGCAATATTCTCACAATAAGCTAATTAGCTCAATTGGAGCATTTCTAGCATGTTTGGTTGAAATTGGAAATTTACATTTTTCAGTGTTGTCAGACGTTTGTAATATTCTCACAATAAGCTAATTAGCTCAATTGGAGCATTTCTAGCATGTTTAATTGAAATTGGAAATTTACATTTTTCACTTTTGTCAGACAATTGCAATATTCTCACAATAAGCTAATTAGCTCAATTGGAGCATTTCTAGCATGTTTGGTTGAAATTGGAAATTTACATTTTTCAATTTTGTTAGACGTATGTAATATTCTCACAATAAGCTAATTAGCTCAATTGGAGCATTTCTAGCATGTTTGGTTGAAATTGGAAATTTACATTTTTCAGTTTTGTCAGACAATTGCAATATTCTCTCAATAAGCTAATTAGCTCAATTAAAGCATTTCTAGCATGTTTGGTTGAAATTGGAAATTTACATTTTTCAGTTTTGTCAGACGTTTGTAGTATTCTCACAATAAGCTAATTAGCTCAATTGGAGCATTTCTAGCATGTTTGGTTGAAATTGGAAATTTACATTTCTCACTTTTGTAAGACAATTGCAATAATCTCACAACAAGCTAATTAGCTCAATTGGAGCATTTCTAGCATGTTTGGTTGAAATTGGAAATTTACATTTTTCACTTTTGTCAGACATTTGCAACATTCTCTCAATAAGCTAATTAGCTCATTTGGAGCATTTCTAGCATGTTTGGTTGAAATTAGAAGTTTACATTTTTCAGTGTTGTCAGACGTTTGTAATATTCTCACAATAAGCTAATTAGCTCAATTGGAGCATTTCTAGCATGTTTGGTTGAAATTAGAAGTTTACATTTTTCAGTGTTGTCAGACGTTTGTAATATTCTCACAATAAGCTAATTAGCTCAATTGGAGCATTTCTAGCATGTTTGGTTGAAATTGGAAATTTACATTTTTCAGTTTTGTCAGACGTTTGTAAAATTCTTACAGTAGGCTTATTTGCGCAATTTGAGCATTTCTAGCATGTTTGGTTGAAATTGGAAATTTACATTTTTCACTTTTGTCAGACAATTGCAATATTCTCACAATAAGCTAATTAGCTCAATTGGAGCATTTCTAGCATGTTTGGTTGAAATTGGAAATTTACATTTTTCAGTGTTGTCAGACGTTTGTAATATTCTCACAATAAGCTAATTAGCTCAATTGGAGCATTTCTAGCATGTTTGGTTTAAATTGGAAATTTACATTTTTCACTTTTGTGAGACAATTGCAATATTCTCACAATAAGCTAATTAGCTCAATTGGAGCATTTCTAGCATGTTTGATTGAAATTGGAAATTTACATTTTTCAATTTTGTTAGACGTTTGTAATATTCTCACAATAAGCTAATTAGCTCAATTGGAGCATTTCTAGCATGTTTGGTTGAAATTGGAAATTTACATTTTTCAGTTTTGTCAGACGTTTGTAAAAATCTTACAGTAGGCTTATTTGCGCAAGTTGAGCATTTCTAGCATGTTTGGTTGAAATTGGAAATTTACATTTTTCACTTTTGTCAGACAATTGCAATATTCTCACAATAAGCTAATTAGCTCAATTGGAGCATTTCTAGCATCTTCGGTTGAAATTGGAAATTTAAATTTTTCAGTGTTGTCAGACGTTTGTAATATTCTCACAATAAGCTAATTAGCTCAATTGGAGCATTTCTAGCATGTTTGGTTGAAATTGGAAATTTACATTTTTCACTTTTGTCAGACATTTGCAACATTCTCTCAATAAGCTAATTAGCTCATTTGGAGCATTTCTAGCATGTTTGGTTAAAATTAGAAGTTTACATTTTTCAGTGTTGTCAGACGTTTGTAATATTCTCACAATAAGCTAATTAGCTCAATTGGAGCATTTCTAGCATGTTTTGTTGAAATTGGAAATTTACATTTTTCAGTTTCGTCAGACGTTTGTAAAATTCTTACAGTAGGCTTATTTGCGCAATTTGAGCATTTCTAGCATGTTTGGTTGAAATTGGAAATTTACATTTTTCAGTGTTGTCAGACGTTTGTAATATTCCCACAATAAGCTAATTAGCTCAATTGGAGCATTTCTAGCATGTTTGATTGAAATTGAAAATTTACATTTTTCAATTTTGTTAGACGTTTGTAATATTCTCACAATAAGCTAATTAGCTCAATTGGAGCATTTCTAGCATGTTTGGTTGAAATTGGAAATTTACATTTTTCAGTTTTGTCAGACGTTTGTAAAAATCTTACAGTAGGCTTATTTGCGCAAGTTGAGCATTTCTAGCATGTTTGGTTGAAATTGGAAATTTACATTTTTCACTTTTGTCAGACAATTGCAATATTCTCACAATAAGCTAATTAGCTCAATTGGAGCATTTCTAGCATCTTCGGTTGAAATTGGAAATTTAAATTTTTCAGTGTTGTCAGACGTTTGTAATATTCTCACAATAAGCTAATTAGCTCAATTGGAGCATTTCTAGCATGTTTGGTTGAAATTGGAAATTTACATTTTTCACTTTTGTCAGACAATTGCAATAATCTCACAGTAAGCTAATTAGCTCAATTGGAGCAATTCTAGCATGTTTGGTTGAAATTGGAAATTTACATTTTTCACTTTTGTCAGACAATTTCAATATTCTCACAATAAGCTAATTAGCTCAATTGGAGCATTTCTAGCATGTTTGGTTGAAATTGGAAATTTACATTTTTCACTTTTGTCAGACAATTGCAATATTCTCTCAATAAGCTAATTAGCTCATTTGGAGCATTTCTAGCATGTTTGGTTGAAATTGGAAATTTACATTTTTCACTTTTGTCAGACATTTGCAATATTCTCACAATAAGCTAATTAGCTCAATTGGAGCATTTCTAGCATGTTTGGTTGAAATTGGAAATTTACATTTTTCAGTGTTGTCAGACGTTTGTAATATTCTCACAATAAGCTAATTAGCTCAATTGGAGCATTTTTAGCATGTTTGGTTGAAATTGGAAATTTACATTTTTCAGTTTTGTCAGACGTTTGTAAAATTCTTACAGTAGGCTTATTTGCGCAATTGGAGCATTTCTAGCATGTTTGGTTGAAATTGGAAATTTATATTTTTCACTTTTGTCAGACAATTGCAATATTCTCACAATGAGCTAATTAGCTCAATTGGAGCATTTCTAGCATGTTTGGTTGAAATTGGAAATTTACATTTTTCACTTTTGTCAGACGTTTGTAATATTCTCACAATAAGCTAATTAGCTCAATTGGAGCATTTCTAGCATGTTTGGTTGAAATTGGAAATTTACATTTTTCAGTTTTGTCAGACGTTTGTAAAAATCTTACAGTAGGCTTATTTGCGCAAGTTGAGCATTTCTAGCATGTTTGGTTGAAATTGGAAATTTACATTTTTCACTTTTGTCAGACAATTGCAATATTCTCACAATAAGCTAATTAGCTCAATTGGAGCATTTCTAGCATCTTCGGTTGAAATTGGAAATTTAAATTTTTCAGTGTTGTCAGACGTTTGTAATATTCTCACAATAAGCTAATTAGCTCAATTGGAGCATTTCTAGCATGTTTGGTTGAAATTGGAAATTTACATTTTTCACTTTTGTCAGACAATTGCAATAATCTCACAGTAAGCTTATTAGCTCAATTGGAGCAATTCTAGCATGTTTGGTTGAAATTGGAAATTTACATTTTTCACTTTTGTCAGACAATTTCAATATTCTCACAATAAGCTAATTAGCTCAATTGGAGCATTTCTAGCATGTTTGGTTGAAATTGGAAATTTACATTTTTCACTTTTGTCAGACAATTGCAATATTCTCTCAATAAGCTAATTAGCTCATTTGGAGCATTTCTAGCATGTTTGGTTGAAATTGGAAATTTACATTTTTCACTTTTGTCAGACAATTGCAATATTCTCACAATAAGCTAATTAGCTCAATTGGAGCATTTCTAGCATGTTTGGTTGAAATTGGAAATTTACATTTTTCAGTGTTGTCAGACGTTTGTAATATTCTCACAATAAGCTAATTAGCTCAATTGGAGCATTTTTAGCATGTTTGGTTGAAATTGGAAATTTACATTTTTCAGTTTTGTCAGACGTTTGTAAAATTCTTACAGTAGGCTTATTTGCGCAATTGGAGCATTTCTAGCATGTTTGGTTGAAATTGGAAATTTATATTTTTCACTTTTGTCAGACATTTGCAATATTCTCACAATGAGCTAATTAGCTCAATTGGAGCATTTCTAGCATGTTTTGTTGAAATTGGAAATTTACATTTTTCAGTTTTGTCAGACGTCTGTAGTATTCTCACAATGAGCTAATTAGCTCAATTGGAGCATTTCTAGCATGTTTGGTTGAAATTGGAAATTTACATTTTTCAGTTTTGTCAGACAATTGCAATATTCTCACAACAAGCTAATTAGCTCAATTGGAGCATTTCTAGCATGTTTGGTTGAAATTGGAAATTTACATTTTTCATTTTTGTCAGACATTTCAATATTGTCTCAATAAGCTAATTAGCTCATTTGGAGCATTTCTAGCATGTTTGGTTGAAATTAGAAATTTACATTTTTCAGTGTTGTCAGACGTTTGTATTATTCTCACAATAAGCTAATTAGCTCAATTGGAGCATTTTTAGCATGTTTGGTTGAAATTGGAAATTTACATTTTTCAGTTTTGTCAGACGTTTGTAAAATTCTTACAGTAGGCTTATTTGCGCAATTTGAGCATTTCTAGCATGTTTGGTTGAAATTGGAAATTTACTTTTTTCACTTTTGTCAGACAATTGCAATATTCTCACAATAAGCTAATTACCTCAATTGGAGCATTTCTAGCATGTTTGGTTGAAATTGGAAATTAAGATTTTTCAGTGTTGTCAGACGTTTGTAATATTCTCACAATAAGCTAATTAGCTAAATTGGAGCATTTCTAGCATGTTTGGTTGTAATTGCAAATTTACATTTTTCACTTCTGTCAGACAATTGCAATATTCTCACAATAAGCTAATTAGCTCAATTGGAGCATTTCTAGCATGTTTGGTTGAAATTGGAAATTTACATTTTTCAGTTTTGTCAGACGTTTGTAAAATTCTTACAGTAGGCTTATTTGGGCAATTTGAGCATTTCTAGCATGTTTAATTGAAATTGGAAATTTACATTTTTCACTTTTGTCAGACAATTGCAATATTCTCACAATAAGCTAATTAGCTCAATTGGAGCATTTCTAGCATGTTTGGTTGAAATTGGAAATTTACATTTTTCAGTGTTGTCAGACGTTTGTAATATTCTCACAATAAGCTAATTAGCTCAATTGGAGCATTTCTAGCATGTTTAATTGAAATTGGAAATTTACATTTTTCACTTTTGTCAGACAATTGCAATATTCTCACAATAAGCTAATTAGCTCAGTTGGAGCATTTCTAGCATGTTTGGTTGAAATTGGAAATTTACATTTTTCAATTTTGTTAGACGTTTGTAATATTCTCACAATAAGCTAATTAGCTCAATTGGAGCATTTCTAGCATGTTTGGTTGAAATTGGAAATTTACATTTTTCAGTTTTGTCAGACAATTGTAATATTCTCTCAATAAGCTAATTAGCTCAATTAAAGCATTTCTAGCATGTTTGGTTGAAATTGGAAATTTACATTTTTCAGTTTTGTCAGACGTTTGTAGTATTCTCACAATAAGCTAATTAGCTCAATTGGAGCATTTTTAGCATGTTTGGTTGAAATTGGAAATTTACATTTTTCAGTTTTGTCAGACGTTTGTAAAATTTTTACAGTAGGCTTATTTGCGCAATTTGAGCATTTCTAGCATGTTTAATTGAAATTGGAAATTTACATTTTTCACTTTTGTCAGACAATTGCAATATTCTCACAATAAGCTAATTAGCTCAATTGGAGCATTTCTAGCATGTTTGGTTGAAATTGGAAATTTACATTTTTCAGTGTTGTCAGACGTTTGTAATATTCTCACAATAAGCTAATTAGCTCAATTGGAGCATTTCTAGCATGTTTAATTGAAATTGGAAATTTACATTTTTCACTTTTGTCAGACAATTGCAATATTCTCACAATAAGCTAATTAGCTCAGTTGGAGCATTTCTAGCATGTTTGGTTGAAATTGGAAATTTGCATTTTTCAATTTTGTTAGACGTTTGTAATATTCTCACAATAAGCTAATCAGCTCAATTGGAGCATTTCTAGCATGTTTGGTTGAAATTGGAAATTTACATTTTTCGGTTTTGTCAGACAATTGCAATATTCTCTCAATAAGCTAATTAGCTCAATTAAAGCATTTCTAGCATGTTTGGTTGAAATTGGAAATTTACATTTTTCAGTTTTGTCAGACGTTTGTAGTATTCTCACAATAAGCTAATTAGCTCAATTGGAGCATTTCTAGCATGTTTGGTTGAAATTGGAAATTTACATTTTTCAGTTTTGTCAGACGTTTGTAAAATTCTTACAGTAGGCTTATTTGCGCAATTTGAGCATTTCTAGCATGTTTAATTGAAATTGGAAATTTACATTTTTCACTTTTGTCAGACAATTGCAATATTCTCACAATAAGCTAATTAGCTCAATTGGAGCATTTCTAGCATGTTTGGTTGAAATTGGAAATTTACATTTTTCAGTGTTGTCAGACGTTTGTAATATTCTCACAATAAGCTAATTAGCTCAATTGGAGCATTTCTAGCATGTTTAATTGAAATTCGAAATTTACATTTTTCACTTTTGTCAGACAATTGCAATATTCTCACAATAAGCTAATTAGCTCAATTGGAGCATTTCTAGCATGTTTGGTTGAAATTGGAAATTTACATTTTTCAGTGTTGTCAGACGTTTGTAATATTCTCACAATAAGCTAATTAGCTCAATTGGAGCATTTTTAGCATGTTTGGTTGAAATTGGAAATTTACATTTTTCAGTTTTGTCAGACGTTTGTAAAATTCTTACAGTAGGCTTATTTGCGCAATTGGAGCATTTCTAGCATGTTTGGTTGAAATTGGAAATTTATATTTTTCACTTTTGTCAGACATTTGCAATATTCTCACAATGAGCTAATTAGCTCAATTGGAGCATTTCTAGCATGTTTTGTTGAAATTGGAAATTTACATTTTTCAGTTTTGTCAGACGTCTGTAGTATTCTCACAATGAGCTAATTAGCTCAATTGGAGCATTTCTAGCATGTTTGGTTGAAATTGGAAATTTACATTTTTCAGTTTTGTCAGACAATTGCAATATTCTCACAACAAGCTAATTAGCTCAATTGGAGCATTTCTAGCATGTTTGGTTGAAATTGGAAATTTACATTTTTCATTTTTGTCAGACATTTCAATATTGTCTCAATAAGCTAATTAGCTCATTTGGAGCATTTCTAGCATGTTTGGTTGAAATTAGAAATTTACATTTTTCAGTGTTGTCAGACGTTTGTATTATTCTCACAATAAGCTAATTAGCTCAATTGGAGCATTTTTAGCATGTTTGGTTGAAATTGGAAATTTACATTTTTCAGTTTTGTCAGACGTTTGTAAAATTCTTACAGTAGGCTTATTTGCGCAATTTGAGCATTTCTAGCATGTTTGGTTGAAATTGGAAATTTACTTTTTTCACTTTTGTCAGACAATTGCAATATTCTCACAATAAGCTAATTACCTCAATTGGAGCATTTCTAGCATGTTTGGTTGAAATTGGAAATTAAGATTTTTCAGTGTTGTCAGACGTTTGTAATATTCTCACAATAAGCTAATTAGCTAAATTGGAGCATTTCTAGCATGTTTGGTTGTAATTGCAAATTTACATTTTTCACTTCTGTCAGACAATTGCAATATTCTCACAATAAGCTAATTAGCTCAATTGGAGCATTTCTAGCATGTTTGGTTGAAATTGGAAATTTACATTTTTCAGTTTTGTCAGACGTTTGTAAAATTCTTACAGTAGGCTTATTTGGGCAATTTGAGCATTTCTAGCATGTTTAATTGAAATTGGAAATTTACATTTTTCACTTTTGTCAGACAATTGCAATATTCTCACAATAAGCTAATTAGCTCAATTGGAGCATTTCTAGCATGTTTGGTTGAAATTGGAAATTTACATTTTTCAGTGTTGTCAGACGTTTGTAATATTCTCACAATAAGCTAATTAGCTCAATTGGAGCATTTCTAGCATGTTTAATTGAAATTGGAAATTTACATTTTTCACTTTTGTCAGACAATTGCAATATTCTCACAATAAGCTAATTAGCTCAGTTGGAGCATTTCTAGCATGTTTGGTTGAAATTGGAAATTTACATTTTTCAATTTTGTTAGACGTTTGTAATATTCTCACAATAAGCTAATTAGCTCAATTGGAGCATTTCTAGCATGTTTGGTTGAAATTGGAAATTTACATTTTTCAGTTTTGTCAGACAATTGTAATATTCTCTCAATAAGCTAATTAGCTCAATTAAAGCATTTCTAGCATGTTTGGTTGAAATTGGAAATTTACATTTTTCAGTTTTGTCAGACGTTTGTAGTATTCTCACAATAAGCTAATTAGCTCAATTGGAGCATTTTTAGCATGTTTGGTTGAAATTGGAAATTTACATTTTTCAGTTTTGTCAGACGTTTGTAAAATTTTTACAGTAGGCTTATTTGCGCAATTTGAGCATTTCTAGCATGTTTAATTGAAATTGGAAATTTACATTTTTCACTTTTGTCAGACAATTGCAATATTCTCACAATAAGCTAATTAGCTCAATTGGAGCATTTCTAGCATGTTTGGTTGAAATTGGAAATTTACATTTTTCAGTGTTGTCAGACGTTTGTAATATTCTCACAATAAGCTAATTAGCTCAATTGGAGCATTTCTAGCATGTTTAATTGAAATTGGAAATTTACATTTTTCACTTTTGTCAGACAATTGCAATATTCTCACAATAAGCTAATTAGCTCAGTTGGAGCATTTCTAGCATGTTTGGTTGAAATTGGAAATTTGCATTTTTCAATTTTGTTAGACGTTTGTAATATTCTCACAATAAGCTAATCAGCTCAATTGGAGCATTTCTAGCATGTTTGGTTGAAATTGGAAATTTACATTTTTCGGTTTTGTCAGACAATTGCAATATTCTCTCAATAAGCTAATTAGCTCAATTAAAGCATTTCTAGCATGTTTGGTTGAAATTGGAAATTTACATTTTTCAGTTTTGTCAGACGTTTGTAGTATTCTCACAATAAGCTAATTAGCTCAATTGGAGCATTTCTAGCATGTTTGGTTGAAATTGGAAATTTACATTTTTCAGTTTTGTCAGACGTTTGTAAAATTCTTACAGTAGGCTTATTTGCGCAATTTGAGCATTTCTAGCATGTTTAATTGAAATTGGAAATTTACATTTTTCACTTTTGTCAGACAATTGCAATATTCTCACAATAAGCTAATTAGCTCAATTGGAGCATTTCTAGCATGTTTGGTTGAAATTGGAAATTTACATTTTTCAGTGTTGTCAGACGTTTGTAATATTCTCACAATAAGCTAATTAGCTCAATTGGAGCATTTCTAGCATGTTTAATTGAAATTCGAAATTTACATTTTTCACTTTTGTCAGACAATTGCAATATTCTCACAATAAGCTAATTAGCTCAATTGGAGCATTTCTAGCATGTTTGGTTGAAATTGGAAATTTACATTTTTCAATTTTGTTAGACATATGTAATATTCTCACAATAAGCTAATTAGCTCAATTGGAGCATTTCTAGCATGTTTGGTTGAAATTGGAAATTTACATTTTTCAGTTTTGTCAGACAATTGCAATATTCTCTCAATAAGGTAATTAGCTCAATTAAAGCATTTCTAGCATGTTTGGTTGAAATTGGAAATTTACATTTTTCAGTTTTGTCAGACGTTTGTAGTATTCTCACAATAAGCTAATTAGCTCAATTGGAGCATTTCTAGCATGTTTGGTTGAAATTGGAAATTTACATTTCTCACTTTTGTAAGACAATTGCAATAATCTCACAACAAGCTAATTAGCTCAATTGGAGCATTTCTAGCATGTTTGGTTGAAATTGGAAATTTACATTTTTCACTTTTGTCAGACATTTGCAACATTCTCTCAATAAGCTAATTAGCTCATTTGGAGCATTTCTAGCATGTTTGGTTGAAATTAGAAGTTTACATTTTTCAGTGTTGTCAGACGTTTGTAATATTCTCACAATAAGCTAATTAGCTCAATTGGAGCATTTCTAGCATGTTTGGTTGAAATTAGAAGTTTACATTTTTCAGTGTTGTCAGACGTTTGTAATATTCTCACAATAAGCTAATTAGCTCAATTGGAGCATTTCTAGCATGTTTGGTTGAAATTGGAAATTTACATTTTTCACTTTTGTCAGACGTTTGTAAAATTCTTACAGTAGGCTTATTTGCGCAATTTGAGCATTTCTAGCATGTTTGGTTGAAATTGGAAATTTACATTTTTCACTTTTGTCAGACAATTGCAATATTCTCACAATAAGCTAATTAGCTCAATTGGAGCATTTCTAGCATGTTTGGTTGAAATTGGAAATTTACATTTTTCAGTGTTGTCAGACGTTTGTAATATTCTCACAATAAGCTAATTAGCTCAATTGGAGCATTTCTAGCATGTTTGGTTTAAATTGGAAATTTACATTTTTCACTTTTGTGAGACAATTGCAATATTCTCACAATAAGCTAATTAGCTCAATTGGAGCATTTCTAGCATGTTTGATTGAAATTGGAAATTTGCATTTTTCAATTTTGTTAGACGTTTGTAATATTCTCACAATAAGCTAATTAGCTCAATTGGAGCATTTCTAGCATGTTTGGTTGAAATTGGAAATTTACATTTTTCAGTTTTGTCAGACGTTTGTAAAAATCTTACAGTAGGCTTATTTGCGCAAGTTGAGCATTTCTAGCATGTTTGGTTGAAATTGGAAATTTACATTTTTCACTTTTGTCAGACAATTGCAATATTCTCACAATAAGCTAATTAGCTCAATTGGAGCATTTCTAGCATCTTCGGTTGAAATTGGAAATTTAAATTTTTCAGTGTTGTCAGACGTTTGTAATATTCTCACAATAAGCTAATTAGCTCAATTGGAGCATTTCTAGCATGTTTGGTTGAAATTGGAAATTTACATTTTTCACTTTTGTCAGACAATTGCAATAATCTCACAGTAAGCTAATTAGCTCAATTGGAGCAATTCTAGCATGTTTGGTTGAAATTGGAAATTTACATTTTTCAGTGTTGTCAGACGTTTGTAGTATTCTCACAATAAGCTAATTAGCTCAATTGGAGCATTTCTAGCATGTTTGGTTGAAATTGGAAATTTACATTTTTCAGTTTTGTCAGACGTTTGTAAAATTCTTACAGTAGGCTTATTTGCGCAATTTGAGCATTTCTAGCATGTTTAATTGAAATTGGAAATTTACATTTTTCACTTTTGTCAGACAATTGCAATATTCTCACAATAAGCTAATTAGCTCAATTGGAGCATTTCTAGCATGTTTGGTTGAAATTGGAAATTTACATTTTTCAATTTTGTTAGACGTATGTAATATTCTCACAATAAGCTAATTAGCTCAATTGGAGCATTTCTAGCATGTTTGGTTGAAATTGGAAATTTACATTTTTCAGTTTTGTCAGACAATTGCAATATTCTCTCAATAAGCTAAATAGCTCAATTAAAGCATTTCTAGCATGTTTGGTTGAAATTGGAAATTTACATTTTTCAGTTTTGCCAGACGTTTGTAGTATTCTCACAATAAGCTAATTAGCTCAATTGGAGCATTTCTAGCATGTTTGGTTGAAATTGGAAATTTACATTTCTCACTTTTGTCAGACAATTGCAATAATCTCACAACAAGCTAATTAGCTCAATTGGAGCATTTCTAGCATGTTTGGTTGAAATTGGAAATTTACATTTTTCACTTTTGTCAGACATTTGCAACATTCTCTCAATAAGCTAATTAGCTCATTTGGAGCATTTCTAGCATGTTTGGTTGAAATTAGAAGTTTACATTTTTCAGTGTTGTCAGACGTTTGTAATATTCTCACAATAAGCTAATTAGCTCAATTGGAGCATTTCTAGCATGTTTTGTTGAAATTGGAAATTTACATTTTTCAGTTTCGTCAGACGTTTGTAAAATTCTTACAGTAGGCTTATTTGCGCAATTTGAGCATTTCTAGCATGTTTGGTTGAAATTGGAAATTTACATTTTTCACTTTTGTCAGACAATTGCAATATTCTCACAATAAGCTAATTAGCTCAATTGGAACATTTCTAGCATGTTTGGTTGAAATTGGAAATTTACATTTTTCAGTGTTGTCAGACGTTTGTAATATTCTCACAATAAGCTAATTAGCTCAATTGGAGCATTTCTAGCATGTTTGGTTTAAATTGGAAATTTACATTTTTCACTTTTGTGAGACAATTGCAATATTCTCACAATAAGCTAATTAGCTCAATTGGAGCATTTCTAGCATGTTTGATTGAAATTGGAAATTTACATTTTTCAATTTTGTTAGACGTTTGTAATATTCTCACAATAAGCTAATTAGCTCAATTGGAGCATTTCTAGCATGTTTGGTTGAAATTGGAAATTTACATTTTTCAGTTTTGTCAGACGTTTGTAAAAATCTTACAGTAGGCTTATTTGCGCAAGTTGAGCATTTCTAGCATGTTTGGTTGAAATTGGAAATTTACATTTTTCACTTTTGTCAGACAATTGCAATATTCTCACAATAAGCTAATTAGCTCAATTGGAGCATTTCTAGCATCTTCGGTTGAAATTGGAAATTTAAATTTTTCAGTGTTGTCAGACGTTTGTAATATTCTCACAATAAGCTAATTAGCTCAATTGGAGCATTTCTAGCATGTTTGGTTGAAATTGGAAATTTACATTTTTCACTTTTGTCAGACAATTGCAATAATCTCACAGTAAGCTAATTAGCTCAATTGGAGCAATTCTAGCATGTTTGGTTGAAATTGGAAATTTATATTTTTCACTTTTGTCAGACATTTGCAATATTCTCTCAATAAGCTAATTAGCTCAATTGGAGCATTTCTAGCATGTTTGGTTGAAATTGGAAATTTACATTTTTCACTTTTGTCAGACAATTGCAATATTCTCTCAATAAGCTAATTAGCTCATTTGGAGCATTTCTAGCATGTTTGGTTGAAATTGGAAATTTACATTTTTCACTTTTGTCAGACAATTGCAATATTCTCACAATAAGCTAATTAGCTCAATTGGAGCATTTCTAGCATGTTTGGTTGAAATTGGAAATTTACATTTTTCAGTGTTGTCAGACGTTTGTAATATTCTCACAATAGGCTAATTAGCTCAATTGGAGCATTTCTAGCATGTTTGGTTGAAATTGGAAATTTACATTTTTCAGTTTTGTCAGACGTTTGTAGTATTCTCACAATAAGCTAATTAGCTCAATTGGAGCATTTCTAGCATGTTTGGTTGAAATTGGAAATTTACATTTTTCACTTTTGTCAGACATTTGCAATATTCTCTCAATAAGCTAATTAGCTCATTTAGAGCATTTCTAGCATGTTTGGTTGAAATTAGAAATTTACATTTTTCAGTGTTGTCAGACGTTTGTAATATTCTCACAATAAGCTAATTAGCTCAATTGGAGCATTTTTAGCATGTTTGGTTGAAATTGGAAATTTACATTTTTCAGTTTTGTCAGACGTTTGTAAAATTCTTACAGTAGGCTTATTTGCGCAATTTGAGCATTTCTAGCATGTTTGGTTGAAATTGGAAATTTACATTTTTCACTTTTGTCAGACAATTGCAATATTCTCACAATAAGCTAATTAGCTCAATTGGAGCATTTCTAGCATGTTTGGTTGAAATTGGAAATTTACATTTTTCAGTGTTGTCAGACGTTTGTAATATTCTCACAATAAGCTAATTAGCTCAATTGGAGCATTCCTAGCATGTTTGGTTTAAATTGGAAATTTACATTTTTCACTTTTGTGAGACAATTGCAATATTCTCACAATAAGCTAATTAGCTCAATTGGAGCATTTCTAGCATGTTTGATTGAAATTGGAAATTTACATTTTTCAATTTTGTTAGACGTTTGTAATATTCTCACAATAAGCTAATTAGCTCAATTGGAGCATTTCTAGCATGTTTGGTTGAAATTGGAAATTTACATTTTTCAGTTTTGTCAGACGTTTGTAAAAATCTTACAGTAGGCTTATTTGCGCAAGTTGAGCATTTCTAGCATGTTTGGTTGAAATTGGAAATTTACATTTTTCACTTTTGTCAGACAATTGCAATAATCTCACAATGAGCTAATTAGCTTAATTGGAGCATTTCTAGCATCTTCGGTTGAAATTGGAAATTTACATTTTTCAGTGTTGTCAGACATTTGTAATATTCTCACAATAAGCTAATTAGCTCAATTGGAGCATTTTTAGCATGTTTGGTTGAAATTGGAAATTTACACTTTTCACTTTTGTCAGACAATTGCAATAATCTCACAGTAAGCTAATTAGCTCAATTGGAGCAATTCTAGCATGTTTGGTTGAAATTGGAAATTTACATTTTTCACTTTTGTCAGACAATTGCAATATTCTCACAATAAGCTAATTAGCTCAATTGGAGCATTTCTAGCATGTTTGGTTGAAATTGGAAATTTACATTTTTCACTTTTGTCAGACAATTGCAATATTCTCTCAATAAGCTAATTAGCTCATTTGGAGCATTTCTAGCATGTTTGGTTGAAATTAGAAATTTACATTTTTCAGTGTTGTCCGACGTTTGTAATATTCTCACAATAAGCTAATTAGCTCAATTGGAGCATTTCTAGCATGTTTGGTTGAAATTGCAAATTTACATTTTTCACTTCTGTCAGACAATTGCAACATTCTCACAATAAGCTAATTAGCTCAATTGGAGCATTTCTAGCATGTCTGGTTGAAATTGGAAATTTACATTATTCAATTTTGTTAGACGTATGTAATATTCTCACAATAAGCTAATTAGCTCAATTGGAGCATTTCTAGCATGTTTGGTTGAAATTGGAAATTTACATTTTTCAGTTTTGTCAGACAATTGCAATATTCTCTCAATAAGCTAATTAGCTCAATTAAAGCATTTCTAGCATGTTTGGTTGAAATTGGAAATTTACATTTTTCACTTTTGTCAGACAATTGCAATATTCTCACAATAAGCTAATTAGCTCAATTGGAGCATTTCTAGCATGTTTGGTTGAAATTGGAAATTTACATTTTTCAGTGTTGTCAGACGTTTGTAATATTCTCACAATAAGCTAATTAGCTCAATTGGAGCATTTCTAGCATGTTTAATTGAAATTGGAAATTTACATTTTTCACTTTTGTCAGACAATTGCAATATTCTCACAATAAGCTAATTAGCTCAGTTGGAGCATTTCTAGCATGTTTGGTTGAAATTGGAAATTTACATTTTTCAATTTTGTTAGACGTTTGTAATATTCTCACAATAAGCTAATTAGCTCAATTGGAGCATTTCTAGCATGTTTGGTTGAAATTGGAAATTTACATTTTTCAGTTTTGTCAGACAATTGCAATATTCTCTCAATAAGCTAATTAGCTCAATTAAAGCATTTCTAGCATGTTTGGTTGAAATAGGAAATTTACATTTTTCAGTTTTGTCAGACGTTTGTAGTATTCTCACAATAAGCTAATTAGCTCAATTGGAGCATTTTTAGCATGTTTGGTTGAAATTGGAAATTTACATTTTTCAGTTTTGTCAGACGTTTGTAAAATTTTTACAGTAGGCTTATTTGCGCAATTTGAGCATTTCTAGCATGTTTAATTGAAATTGAAAATTTACATTTTTCAGTTTTGTCAGACGTTTGTAGTATTCTCACAATAAGCTAATTAGCTCAATTGGAGCATTTCTAGCATGTTTGGTTGAAATTGGAAATTTACATTTTTCAGTTTCGTCAGACGTTTGTAAAATTCTTACAGTAGGCTTATTTGCGCAATTTGAGCATTTCTAGCATGTTTGGTTGAAATTGGAAATTTACATTTTTCACTTTTGTCAGACAATTGCAATATTCTCACAATAAGCTAATTAGCTCAATTGGAGCATTTCTAGCATGTTTGGTTGAAATTGGAAATTTACATTTTTCAGTGTTGTCAGACGTTTGTAATATTCTCACAATAAGCTAATTAGCTCAATTGGAGCATTTCTAGCATGTTTGGTTTAAATTGGAAATTTACATTTTTCACTTTTGTGAGACAATTGCAATATTCTCACAATAAGCTAATTAGCTCAATTGGAGCATTTCTAGCATGTTTGATTGAAATTGGAAATTTACATTTTTCAATTTTGTTAGACGTTTGTAATATTCTCACAATAAGCTAATTAGCTCAATTGGAGCATTTCTAGCATGTTTGGTTGAAATTGGAAATTTACATTTTTCAGTTTTGTCAGACAATTGCAATATTCTCTCAATAAGCTAATTAGCTCAATTAAAGCATTTCTAGCATGTTTGGTTGAAATTGGAAATTTACATTTTTCAGTTTTGTCAGACGTTTGTAGTATTCTCACAATAAGCTAATTAGCTCAACTGGAGCATTTTTAGCATGTTTGGTTGAAATTGGAAATTTACATTTTTCAGTTTTGTCAGACGTTTGTAAAATTTTTACAGTAGGCTTATTTGCGCAATTTGAGCATTTCTAGCATGTTTAATTGAAATTGAAAATTTACATTTTTCAGTTTTGTCAGACGTTTGTAGTATTCTCACAATAAGCTAATTAGCTCAATTGGAGCATTTCTAGCATGTTTGGTTGAAATTGGAAATTTACATTTTTCAGTTTCGTCAGACGTTTGTAAAATTCTTACAGTAGGCTTATTTGCGCAATTTGAGCATTTCTAGCATGTTTGGTTGAAATTGGAAATTTACATTTTTCACTTTTGTCAGACAATTGCAATATTCTCACAATGAGCTAATTAGCTTAATTGGAGCATTTCTAGCATCTTCGGTTGAAATTGGAAATTTACATTTTTCAGTGTTGTCAGACGTTTGTAATATTCTCACAATAAGCTAATTAGCTCAATTGGAGCATTTCTAGCATGTTTGGTTGAAATTGGAAATTTACATTTTTCACTTTTGTCAGACAATTGCAATAATCTCACAGTAAGCTAATTAGCTCAATTGGAGCAATTCTAGCATGTTTGGTTGAAATTGGAAATTTACATTTTTCACTTTTGTCAGACAATTGCAATATTCTCACAATAAGCTAATTAGCTCAATTGGAGCATTTCTAGCATGTTTGGTTGAAATTGGAAATTTACATTTTTCACTTTTGTCAGACAATTGCAATATTCTCTCAATAAGCTAATTAGCTCATTTGGAGCATTTCTAGCATGTTTGGTTGAAATTAGAAATTAACATTTTTCAGTGTTGTCAGACGTTTGTAATATTCTCACAATAAGCTAATTAGCTCAATTGGAGCATTTCTAGCATGTTTGGTTGAAATTGCAAATTTACATTTTTCACTTCTGTCAGACAATTGCAATATTCTCACAATAAGCTAATTAGCTCAATTGGAGCATTTCTAGCATGTTTGGTTGAAATTGGAAATTTACATTTTTCAATTTTGTTAGACGTATGTAATATTCTCACAATAAGCTAATTAGCTCAATTGGAGCATTTCTAGCATGTTTGGTTGAAATTGGAAATTTACATTTTTCAGTTTTGTCAGACAATTGCAATATTCTCTCAATAAGCTAATTAGCTCAATTAAAGCATTTCTAGCATGTTTGGTTGAAATTGGAAATTTACATTTTTCACTTTTGTCAGACAATTGCAATATTCTCACAATAAGCTAATTAGCTCAATTGGAGCATTTCTAGCATGTTTGGTTGAAATTGGAAATTTACATTTTTCAGTGTTGTCAGACGTTTGTAATATTCTCACAATAAGCTAATTAGCTCAATTGGAGCATTTCTAGCATGTTTAATTGAAATTGGAAATTTACATTTTTCACTTTTGTCAGACAATTGCAATATTCTCACAATAAGCTAATTAGCTCAGTTGGAGCATTTCTAGCATGTTTGGTTGAAATTGGAAATTTACATTTTTAAATTTTGTTAGACGTTTGTAATATTCTCACAATAAGCTAATTAGCTCAATTGGAGCATTTCTAGCATGTTTGGTTGAAATTGGAAATTTACATTTTTCAGTTTTGTCAGACAATTGCAATATTCTCTCAATAAGCTAATTAGCTCAATTAAAGCATTTCTAGCATGTTTGGTTGAAATTGGAAATTTACATTTTTCAGTTTTGTCAGACGTTTGTAGTATTCTCACAATAAGCTAATTAGCTCAATTGGAGCATTTTTAGCATGTTTGGTTGAAATTGGAAATTTACATTTTTCAGTTTTGTCAGACGTTTGTAAAATTTTTACAGTAGGCTTATTTGCGCAATTTGAGCATTTCTAGCATGTTTAATTGAAATTGGAAATTTACATTTTTCAGTTTTGTCAGACGTTTGTAGTATTCTCACAATAAGCTAATTAGCTCAATTGGAGCATTTCTAGCATGTTTGGTTGAAATTGGAAATTTACATTTTTCAGTTTCGTCAGACGTTTGTAAAATTCTTACAGTAGGCTTATTTGCGCAATTTGAGCATTTCTAGCATGTTTGGTTGAAATTGGAAATTTACATTTTTCACTTTTGTCAGACAATTGCAATATTCTCACAATAAGCTAATTAGCTCAATTGGAGCATTTCTAGCATGTTTGGTTGAAATTGGAAATTTACATTTTTCAGTGTTGTCAGACGTTTGTAATATTCTCACAATAAGCTAATTAGCTCAATTGGAGCATTTCTAGCATGTTTGGTTTAAATTGGAAATTTACATTTTTCACTTTTGTGAGACAATTGCAATATTCTCACAATAAGCTAATTAGCTCAATTGGAGCATTTCTAGCATGTTTGATTGAAATTGGAAATTTACATTTTTCAATTTTGTTAGACGTTTGTAATATTATCACAATAAGCTAATTAGCTCAATTGGAGCATTTCTAGCATGTTTGGTTGAAATTGGAAATTTACATTTTTCAGTTTTGTCAGACGTTTGTAAAAATCTTACAGTAGGCTTATTTGCGCAAGTTGAGCATTTCTAGCATGTTTGGTTGAAATTGGAAATTTACATTTTTCACTTTTGTCAGACAATTGCAATATTCTCACAATAAGCTAATTAGCTCAATTGGAGCATTTCTAGCATGTTTGGTTGAAATTGGAAATTTACATTTTTCACTTTTGTCAGACAATTGCAATAATCTCACAGTAAGCTAATTAGCTCAATTGGAGCAATTCTAGCATGTTTGGTTGAAATTGGAAATTTACATTTTTCAGTGTTGTCAGACGTTTGTAGTATTCTCACAATAAGCTAATTAGCTCAATTGGAGCATTTCTAGCATGTTTGGTTGAAATTGGAAATTTACATTTTTCAGTTTTGTCAGACGTTTGTAAAATTCTTACAGTAGGCTTATTTGCGCAATTTGAGCATTTCTAGCATGTTTAATTGAAATTGGAAATTTACATTTTTCACTTTTGTCAGACAATTGCAATATTCTCACAATAAGCTAATTAGCTCAATTGGAGCATTTCTAGCATGTTTGGTTGAAATTGGAAATTTACATTTTTCAGTGTTGTCAGACGTTTGTAATATTCTCACAATAAGCTAATTAGCTCAATTGGAGCATTTCTAGCATGTTTGGTTGAAATTGGAAATTTACATTTTTCAGTTTTGTCAGACGTTTGTAAAATTCTTACAGTAGGCTTATTTGCGCAATTTGAGCATTTCTAGCATGTTTAATTGAAATTGGAAATTTACATTTTTCACTTTTGTCAGACAATTGCAATATTCTCACAATAAGCTAATTAGCTCAATTGGAGCATTTCTAGCATGTTTGGTTGAAATTGGAAATTTACATTTTTCAATTTTGTTAGACGTATGTAATATTCTCACAATAAGCTAATTAGCTCAATTGGAGCATTTCTAGCATTTTTGGTTGAAATTGGAAATTTACATTTTTCACTTTTGTCAGACAATTGCAATATTCTCACAATGAGCTAATTAGCTTAATTGGAGCATTTCTAGCATGATTGGTTGAAATTGGAAATTTACATTTTTCAGTTTTGTCAGACGTTTGTAAAAATCTTACAGTAGGCTTATTTGCGCAAGTTGAGCATTTCTAGCATGTTTGGTTGAAATTGGAAATTTACATTTTTCACTTTTGTCAGACAATTGCAATATTCTCACAATGAGCTAATTAGCTTAATTGGAGCATTTCTAGCATCTTCGGTTGAAATTGGAAATTTACATTTTTCAGTGTTGTCAGACGTTTGTAATATTCTCACAATAAGCTAATTAGCTCAATTGGAGCATTTCTAGCATGTTTGGTTGAAATTGGAAATTTACATTTTTCACTTTTGTCAGACAATTGCAATAATCTCACAGTAAGCTAATTAGCTCAATTGGAGCAATTCTAGCATGTTTGGTTGAAATTGGAAATTTACATTTTTCACTTTTGTCAGACAATTGCAATATTCTCACAATAAGCTAATTAGCTCAATTGGAGCATTTCTAGCATGTTTGGTTGAAATTGGAAATTTACATTTTTCACTTTTGTCAGACAATTGCAATATTCTCTCAATAAGCTAATTAGCTCATTTGGAGCATTTCTAGCATGTTTGGTTGAAATTAGAAATTTACATTTTTCAGTGTTGTCAGACGTTTGTAATATTCTCACAATAAGCTAATTAGCTCAATTGGAGCATTTCTAGCATGTTTGGTTGAAATTGCAAATTTACATTTTTCACTTCTGTCAGACAATTGCAATATTCTCACAATAAGCTAATTAGCTCAATTGGAACATTTCTAGCATGTTTGGTTGAAATTGGAAATTTACATTTTTCAATTTTGTTAGACGTATGTAATATTCTCACAATAAGCTAATTAGCTCAATTGGAGCATTTCTAGCATGTTTGGTTGAAATTGGAAATTTACATTTTTCAGTTTTGTCAGACAATTGCAATATTCTCTCAATAAGCTAATTAGCTCAATTAAAGCATTTCTAGCATGTTTGGTTGAAATTGGAAATTTACATTTTTCACTTTTGTCAGACAATTGCAATATTCTCACAATAAGCTAATTAGCTCAATTGGAGCATTTCTAGCATGTTTGGTTGAAATTGGAAATTTACATTTTTCAGTGTTGTCAGACGTTTGTAATATTCTCACAATAAGCTAATTAGCTCAATTGGAGCATTTCTAGCATGTTTAATTGAAATTGGAAATTTACATTTTTCACTTTTGTCAGACAATTGCAATATTCTCACAATAAGCTAACTAGCTCAGTTGGAGCATTTCTAGCATGTTTGGTTGAAATTGGAAATTTACATTTTTCAATTTTGTTAGACGTTTGTAATATTCTCACAATAAGCTAATTAGCTCAATTGGAGCATTTCTAGCATGTTTGGTTGAAATTGGAAATTTACATTTTTCAGTTTTGTCAGACAATTGCAATATTCTCTCAATAAGCTAATTAGCTCAATTAAAGCATTTCTAGCATGTTTGGTTGAAATTGGAAATTTACATTTTTCAGTTTTGTCAGACGTTTGTAGTATTCTCACAATAAGCTAATTAGCTCAATTGGAGCATTTTTAGCATGTTTGGTTGAAATTGGAAATTTACATTTTTCAGTTTTGTCAGACGTTTGTAAAATTTTTACAGTAGGCTTATTTGCGCAATTTGAGCATTTCTAGCATGTTTAATTGAAATTGGAAATTTACATTTTTCAGTTTTGTCAGACGTTTGTAGTATTCTCACAATAAGCTAATTAGCTCAATTGGAGCATTTCTAGCATGTTTGGTTGAAATTGGAAATTTACATTTTTCAGTTTCGTCAGACGTTTGTAAAATTCTTACAGTAGGCTTATTTGCGCAATTTGAGCATTTCTAGCATGTTTGGTTGAAATTGGAAATTTACATTTTTCACTTTTGTCAGACAATTGCAATATTCTCACAATAAGCTAATTAGCTCAATTGGAGCATTTCTAGCATGTTTGGTTGAAATTGGAAATTTACATTTTTCAGTGTTGTCAGACGTTTGTAATATTCTCACAATAAGCTAATTAGCTCAATTGGAGCATTTCTAGCATGTTTGGTTTAAATTGGAAATTTACATTTTTCACTTTTGTGAGACAATTGCAATATTCTCACAATAAGCTAATTAGCTCAATTGGAGCATTTCTAGCATGTTTGATTGAAATTGGAAATTTACATTTTTCAATTTTGTTAGACGTTTGTAATATTCTCACAATAAGCTAATTAGCTCAATTGGAGCATTTCTAGCATGTTTGGTTGAAATTGGAAATTTACATTTTTCAGTTTTGTCAGACAATTGCAATATTCTCTCAATAAGCTAATTAGCTCAATTAAAGCATTTCTAGCATGTTTGGTTGAAATTGGAAATTTACATTTTTCAGTTTTGTCAGACGTTTGTAGTATTCTCACAATAAGCTAATTAGCTCAATTGGAGCATTTTTAGCATGTTTGGTTGAAATTGGAAATTTACATTTTTCAGTTTTGTCAGACGTTTGTAAAATTTTTACAGTAGGCTTATTTGCGCAATTTGAGCATTTCTAGCATGTTTAATTGAAATTGAAAATTTACATTTTTCAGTTTTGTCAGACGTTTGTAGTATTCTCACAATAAGCTAATTAGCTCAATTGGAGCATTTCTAGCATGTTTGGTTGAAATTGGAAATTTACATTTTTCAGTTTCGTCAGACGTTTGTAAAATTCTTACAGTAGGCTTATTTGCGCAATTTGAGCATTTCTAGCATGTTTGGTTGAAATTGGAAATTTACATTTTTCACTTTTGTCAGACAATTGCAATATTCTCACAATAAGCTAATTAGCTCAATTGGAGCATTTCTAGCATGTTTGGTTGAAATTGGAAATTTACATTTTTCAGTGTTGTCAGACGTTTGTAATATTCTCACAATAAGCTAATTAGCTCAATTGGAGCATTTCTAGCATGTTTGGTTGAAATTGGAAATTTACATTTTTCAGTTTCGTCGGACGTTTGTAAAATTCTTACAGTAGGCTTATTTGCGCAATTTGAGCATTTCTAGCATGTTTGGTTGAAATTGGAAATTTACATTTTTCACTTTTGTCAGACAATTGCAATATTCTCACAATAAGCTAACTAGCTCAATTGGAGCATTTCTAGCATGTTTGGTTGAAATTGGAAATTTACATTTTTCAGTGTTGTCAGACGTTTGTAATATTCTCACAATAAGCTAATTAGCTCAATTGGAGCATTTCTAGCATGTTTGGTTTAAATTGGAAATTTACATTTTTCACTTTTGTGAGACAATTGCAATATTCTCACAATAAGCTAATTAGCTCAATTGGAGCATTTCTAGCATGTTTGATTGAAATTGGAAATTTACATTTTTCAATTTTGTTAGACGTTTGTAATATTCTCACAATAAGCTAATTAGCTCAATTGGAGCATTTCTAGCATGTTTGGTTGAAATTGGAAATTTACATTTTTCAGTTTTGTCAGACGTTTGTAAAAATCTTACAGTAGGCTTATTTGCGCAAGTTGAGCATTTCTAGCATGTTTGGTTGAAATTGGAAATTTACATTTTTCACTTTTGTCAGACAATTGCAATATTCTCACAATAAGCTAATTAGCTCAATTGGAGCATTTCTAGCATGTTTGGTTGAAATTGGAAATTTACATTTTTCAATTTTGTCAGACAATTGCAATAATCTCACAGTAAGCTAATTAGCTCAATTGGAGCATTTCTAGCATGTTTGGTTGAAATTGGAAATTTACATTTTTCAGTTTTGTCAGACGTTTGTAAAAATCTTACAGTAGGCTTATTTGCGCAAGTTGAGCATTTCTAGCATGTTTGGTTGAAATTGGAAATTTACATTTTTCACTTTTGTCAGACAATTGCAATATTCTCACAATGAGCTAATTAGCTTAATTGGAGCATTTCTAGCATCTTCGGTTGAAATTGGAAATTTACATTTTTCAGTGTTGTCAGACGTTTGTAATATTCTCACAATAAGCTAATTAGCTCAATTGGAGCATTTCTAGCATGTTTGGTTGAAATTGGAAATTTACATTTTTCACTTTTGTCAGACAATTGCAATAATCTCACAGTAAGCTAATTAGCTCAATTGGAGCAATTCTAGCATGTTTGGTTGAAATTGGAAATTTACATTTTTCACTTTTGTCAGACAATTGCAATATTCTCACAATAAGCTAATTAGCTCAATTGGAGCATTTCTAGCATGTTTGGTTGAAATTGGAAATTTACATTTTTCACTTTTGTCAGACAATTGCAATATTCTCTCAATAAGCTAATTAGCTCATTTGGAGCATTTCTAGCATGTTTGGTTGAAATTAGAAATTAACATTTTTCAGTGTTGTCAGACGTTTGTAATATTCTCACAATAAGCTAATTAGCTCAATTGGAGCATTTCTAGCATGTTTGGTTGAAATTGCAAATTTACATTTTTCACTTCTGTCAGACAATTGCAATATTCTCACAATAAGCTAATTAGCTCAATTGGAGCATTTCTAGCATGTTTGGTTGAAATTGGAAATTTACATTTTTCAATTTTGTTAGACGTATGTAATATTCTCACAATAAGCTAATTAGCTCAATTGGAGCATTTCTAGCATGTTTGGTTGAAATTGGAAATTTACATTTTTCAGTTTTGTCAGACAATTGCAATATTCTCTCAATAAGCTAATTAGCTCAATTAAAGCATTTCTAGCATGTTTGGTTGAAATTGGAAATTTACATTTTTCACTTTTGTCAGACAATTGCAATATTCTCACAATAAGCTAATTAGCTCAATTGGAGCATTTCTAGCATGTTTGGTTGAAATTGGAAATTTACATTTTTCAGTGTTGTCAGACGTTTGTAATATTCTCACAATAAGCTAATTAGCTCAATTGGAGCATTTCTAGCATGTTTAATTGAAATTGGAAATTTACATTTTTCACTTTTGTCAGACAATTGCAATATTCTCACAATAAGCTAATTAGCTCAGTTGGAGCATTTCTAGCATGTTTGGTTGAAATTGGAAATTTACATTTTTAAATTTTGTTAGACGTTTGTAATATTCTCACAATAAGCTAATTAGCTCAATTGGAGCATTTCTAGCATGTTTGGTTGAAATTGGAAATTTACATTTTTCAGTTTTGTCAGACAATTGCAATATTCTCTCAATAAGCTAATTAGCTCAATTAAAGCATTTCTAGCATGTTTGGTTGAAATTGGAAATTTACATTTTTCAGTTTTGTCAGACGTTTGTAGTATTCTCACAATAAGCTAATTAGCTCAATTGGAGCATTTTTAGCATGTTTGGTTGAAATTGGAAATTTACATTTTTCAGTTTTGTCAGACGTTTGTAAAATTTTTACAGTAGGCTTATTTGCGCAATTTGAGCATTTCTAGCATGTTTAATTGAAATTGGAAATTTACATTTTTCAGTTTTGTCAGACGTTTGTAGTATTCTCACAATAAGCTAATTAGCTCAATTGGAGCATTTCTAGCATGTTTGGTTGAAATTGGAAATTTACATTTTTCAGTTTCGTCAGACGTTTGTAAAATTCTTACAGTAGGCTTATTTGCGCAATTTGAGCATTTCTAGCATGTTTGGTTGAAATTGGAAATTTACATTTTTCACTTTTGTCAGACAATTGCAATATTCTCACAATAAGCTAATTAGCTCAATTGGAGCATTTCTAGCATGTTTGGTTGAAATTGGAAATTTACATTTTTCAGTGTTGTCAGACGTTTGTAATATTCTCACAATAAGCTAATTAGCTCAATTGGAGCATTTCTAGCATGTTTGGTTTAAATTGGAAATTTACATTTTTCACTTTTGTGAGACAATTGCAATATTCTCACAATAAGCTAATTAGCTCAATTGGAGCATTTCTAGCATGTTTGATTGAAATTGGAAATTTACATTTTTCAATTTTGTTAGACGTTTGTAATATTATCACAATAAGCTAATTAGCTCAATTGGAGCATTTCTAGCATGTTTGGTTGAAATTGGAAATTTACATTTTTCAGTTTTGTCAGACGTTTGTAAAAATCTTACAGTAGGCTTATTTGCGCAAGTTGAGCATTTCTAGCATGTTTGGTTGAAATTGGAAATTTACATTTTTCACTTTTGTCAGACAATTGCAATATTCTCACAATAAGCTAATTAGCTCAATTGGAGCATTTCTAGCATGTTTGGTTGAAATTGGAAATTTACATTTTTCACTTTTGTCAGACAATTGCAATAATCTCACAGTAAGCTAATTAGCTCAATTGGAGCAATTCTAGCATGTTTGGTTGAAATTGGAAATTTACATTTTTCAGTGTTGTCAGACGTTTGTAGTATTCTCACAATAAGCTAATTAGCTCAATTGGAGCATTTCTAGCATGTTTGGTTGAAATTGGAAATTTACATTTTTCAGTTTTGTCAGACGTTTGTAAAATTCTTACAGTAGGCTTATTTGCGCAATTTGAGCATTTCTAGCATGTTTAATTGAAATTGGAAATTTACATTTTTCACTTTTGTCAGACAATTGCAATATTCTCACAATAAGCTAATTAGCTCAATTGGAGCATTTCTAGCATGTTTGGTTGAAATTGGAAATTTACATTTTTCAGTGTTGTCAGACGTTTGTAATATTCTCACAATAAGCTAATTAGCTCAATTGGAGCATTTCTAGCATGTTTAATTGAAATTGGAAATTTACATTTTTCACTTTTGTCAGACAATTGCAATATTCTCACAATAAGCTAATTAGCTCAATTGGAGCATTTCTAGCATGTTTGGTTGAAATTGGAAATTTACATTTTTCAATTTTGTTAGACGTATGTAATATTCTCACAATAAGCTAATTAGCTCAATTGGAGCATTTCTAGCATTTTTGGTTGAAATTGGAAATTTACATTTTCCAGTTTTGTCAGACAATTGCAATATTCTCTCAATAAGCTAATTAGCTCAATTAAAGCATTTCTAGCATGTTTGGTTGAAATTGGAAATTTACATTTTTCAGTTTTGTCAGACGTTTGTAGTATTCTCACAATAAGCTAATTAGCTCAATTGGAGCATTTCTAGCATGTTTGGTTGAAATTGGAAATTTACATTTCTCACTTTTGTCAGACAATTGCAATAATCTCACAACAAGCTAATTAGCTCAATTGGAGCATTTCTAGCATGTTTGGTTGAAATTGGAAATTTACATTTTTCACTTTTGTCAGACATTTGCAACATTCTCTCAATAAGCTAATTAGCTCATTTGGAGCATTTCTAGCATGTTTGGTTGAAATTGGAAATTTACATTTTTCAGTTTCGTCAGACGTTTGTAAAATTCTTACAGTAGGCTTATTTGCGCAATTTGAGCATTTCTAGCATGTTTGGTTGAAATTGGAAATTTACATTTTTCACTTTTGTCAGACAATTGCAATATTCTCACAATAAGCTAATTAGCTCAATTGGAGCATTTCTAGCATGTTTGGTTGAAATTGGAAATTTACATTTTTCACTTTTGTCAGACAATTGCAATATTCTCACAATAAGCTAATTAGCTCAATTGGAGCATTTCTAGCATGTTTGATTGAAATTGGAAATTTACATTTTTCAATTTTGTTAGACGTTTGTAATATTCTCACAATAAGCTAATTAGCTCAATTGGAGCATTTCTAGCATGTTTGGTTGAAATTGGAAATTTACATTTTTCAGTTTTGTCAGACGTTTGTAAAAATCTTACAGTAGGCTTATTTGCGCAAGTTGAGCATTTCTAGCATGTTTGGTTGAAATTGGAAATTTACATTTTTCACTTTTGTCAGACAATTGCAATATTCTCACAATAAGCTAATTAGCTCAATTGGAGCATTTCTAGCATCTTCGGTTGAAATTGGAAATTTAAATTTTTCAGTGTTGTCAGACGTTTGTAATATTCTCACAATAAGCTAATTAGCTCAATTGGAGCATTTCTAGCATGTTTGGTTGAAATTGGAAATTTACATTTTTCACTTTTGTCAGACAATTGCAATAATCTCACAGTAAGCTAATTAGCTCAATTGGAGCAATTCTAGCATGTTTGGTTGAAATTGGAAATTTACATTTTTCAGTGTTGTCAGACGTTTGTAGTATTCTCACAATAAGCTAATTAGCTCAATTGGAGCATTTCTAGCATGTTTGGTTGAAATTGGAAATTTACATTTTTCAGTTTTGTCAGACAATTGCAATATTCTCTCAATAAGCTAATTAGCTCAATTAAAGCATTTCTAGCATGTTTGGTTGAAATTGGAAATTTACATTTTTCAGTTTTGTCAGACGTTTGTAGTATTCTCACAATAAGCTAATTAGCTCAATTGGAGCATTTTTAGCATGTTTGGTTGAAATTGGAAATTTACATTTTTCAGTTTTGTCAGACGTTTGTAAAATTTTTACAGTAGGCTTATTTGCGCAATTTGAGCATTTCTAGCATGTTTAATTGAAATTGGAAATTTACATTTTTCAGTTTTGTCAGACGTTTGTAGTATTCTCACAATAAGCTAATTAGCTCAATTGGAGCATTTCTAGCATGTTTGGTTGAAATTGGAAATTTACATTTTTCAGTTTCGTCAGACGTTTGTAAAATTCTTACAGTAGGCTTATTTGCGCAATTTGAGCATTTCTAGCATGTTTGGTTGAAATTGGAAATTTACATTTTTCACTTTTGTCAGACAATTGCAATATTCTCACAATAAGCTAATTAGCTCAATTGGAGCATTTCTAGCATGTTTGGTTGAAATTGGAAATTTACATTTTTCAGTTTTGTCAGACGTTTGTAATATTCTCACAATAAGCTAATTAGCTCAATTGGAGCATTTCTAGCATGTTTGGTTTAAATTGGAAATTTACATTTTTCACTTTTGTGAGACAATTGCAATATTCTCACAATAAGCTAATTAGCTCAATTGGAGCATTTCTAGCATGTTTGATTGAAATTGGAAATTTACATTTTTCAATTTTGTTAGACGTTTGTAATATTCTCACAATAAGCTAATTAGCTCAATTGGAGCATTTCTAGCATGTTTGGTTGAAATTGGAAATTTACATTTTTCAGTTTTGTCAGACGTTTGTAAAAATCTTACAGTAGGCTTATTTGCGCAAGTTGAGCATTTCTAGCATGTTTGGTTGAAATTGGAAATTTACATTTTTCACTTTTGTCAGACAATTGCAATATTCTCACAATAAGCTAATTAGCTCAATTGGAGCATTTCTAGCATGTTTGGTTGAAATTGGAAATTTACATTTTTCACTTTTGTCAGACAATTGCAATAATCTCACAGTAAGCTAATTAGCTCAATTGGAGCAATTCTAGCATGTTTGGTTGAAATTGGAAATTTACATTTTTCAGTGTTGTCAGACGTTTGTAGTATTCTCACAATAAGCTAATTAGCTCAATTGGAGCATTTCTAGCATGTTTGGTTGAAATTGGAAATTTACATTTTTCAGTTTTGTCAGACGTTTGTAAAATTCTTACAGTAGGCTTATTTGCGCAATTTGAGCATTTCTAGCATGTTTAATTGAAATTGGAAATTTACATTTTTCACTTTTGTCAGACAATTGCAATATTCTCACAATAAGCTAATTAGCTCAATTGGAGCATTTCTAGCATGTTTGGTTGAAATTGGAAATTTACATTTTTCAGTGTTGTCAGACGTTTGTAATATTCTCACAATAAGCTAATTAGCTCAATTGGAGCATTTCTAGCATGTTTAATTGAAATTGGAAATTTACATTTTTCACTTTTGTCAGACAATTGCAATATTCTCACAATAAGCTAATTAGCTCAATTGGAGCATTTCTAGCATGTTTGGTTGAAATTGGAAATTTACATTTTTCAATTTTGTTAGACGTATGTAATATTCTCACAATAAGCTAATTAGCTCAATTGGAGCATTTCTAGCATTTTTGGTTGAAATTGGAAATTTACATTTTTCAGTTTTGTCAGACAATTGCAATATTCTCTCAATAAGCTAATTAGCTCAATTGGAGCATTTCTAGCATGTTTGGTTGAAATTGGAAATTTACATTTTTCAGTTTTGTCAGACGTTTGTAGTATTCTCACAATAAGCTAATTAGCTCAATTGGAGCATTTCTAGCATGTTTGGTTGAAATTGGAAATTTACATTTCTCACTTTTGTCAGACAATTGCAATAATCTCACAACAAGCTAATTAGCTCAATTGGAGCATTTCTAGCATGTTTGGTTGAAATTGGAAATTTACATTTTTCACTTTTGTCAGACATTTGCAACATTCTCTCAATGAGCTAATTAGCTCATTTGGAGCATTTCTAGCATGTTTGGTTGAAATTGGAAATTTACATTTTTCAGTTTCGTCAGACGTTTGTAAAATTCTTACAGTAGGCTTATTTGCGCAATTTGAGCATTTCTAGCATGTTTGGTTGAAATTGGAAAATTACATTTTTCACTTTTGTCAGATAATTGCAATATTCTCACAATAAGCTAATTAGCTCAATTGGAGCATTTCTAGCATGTTTGGTTGAAATTGGAAATTTACATTTTTCAGTGTTGTCAGACGTTTGTAATATTCTCACAATAAGCTAATTAGCTCAATTGGAGCATATCTAGCATGTTTGGTTTAAATTGGAAATTTACATTTTTCACTTTTGTGAGACAATTGCAATATTCTCACAATAAGCTAATTAGCTCAATTGGAGCATTTCTAGCATGTTTGATTGAAATTGGAAATTTACATTTTTCAATTTTGTTAGACGTTTGTAATATTCTCACAATAAGCTAATTAGCTCAATTGGAGCATTTCTAGCATGTTTGGTTGAAATTGGAAATTTACATTTTTCAGTTTTGTCAGACGTTTGTAAAAATCTTACAGTAGGCTTATTTGCGCAAGTTGAGCATTTCTAGCATGTTTGGTTGAAATTGGAAATTTACATTTTTCACTTTTGTCAGACAATTGCAATATTCTCACAATAAGCTAATTAGCTCAATTGGAGCATTTCTAGCATCTTCGGTTGAAATTGGAAATTTAAATTTTTCAGTGTTGTCAGACGTTTGTAATATTCTCACAATAAGCTAATTAGCTCAATTGGAGCATTTCTAGCATGTTTGGTTGAAATTGGAAATTTACATTTTTCACTTTTGTCAGACAATTGCAATAATCTCACAGTAAGCTAATTAGCTCAATTGGAGCAATTCTAGCATGTTTGGTTGAAATTGGAAATTTACATTTTTCAGTGTTGTCAGACGTTTGTAGTATTCTCACAATAAGCTAATTAGCTCAATTGGAGCATTTCTAGCATGTTTGGTTGAAATTGGAAATTTACATTTTTCAGTTTTGTCAGACGTTTGTAAAATTCTTACAGTAGGCTTATTTGCGCAATTTGAGCATTTCTAGCATGTTTAATTGAAATTGGAAATTTACATTTTTCACTTTTGTCAGACAATTGCAATATTCTCACAATAAGCTAATTAGCTCAATTGGAGCATTTCTAGCATGTTTGGTTGAAATTGGAAATTTACATTTTTCAGTGTTGTCAGACGTTTGTAATATTCTCACAATAAGCTAATTAGCTCAATTGGAGCATTTCTAGCATGTTTAATTGAAATTGGAAATTTACATTTTTCACTTTTGTCAGACAATTGCAATATTCTCACAATAAGCTAATTAGCTCAATTGGAGCATTTCTAGCATGTTTGGTTGAAATTGGAAATTTACATTTTTCAATTTTGTTAGACGTATGTAATATTCTCACAATAAGCTAATTAGCTCAATTGGAGCATTTCTAGCATGTTTGGTTGAAATTGGAAATTTACATTTTTCAGTTTTGTCAGACGTCTGTAGTATTCTCACAATAAGCTAATTAGCTCAATTGGAGCATTTCTAGCATGTTTGGTTGAAATTGGAAGTTTACATTTCTCACTTTTGTCAGACAATTGCAATAATCTCACAACAAGCTAATTAGCTCAATTGGAGCATTTCTAGCATGTTTGGTTGAAATTGGAAATTTACATTTTTCAGTGTTGTCAGACGTTTGTAATATTCTCACAATAAGCTAATTAGCTCAATTGGAGCATTTCTAGCATGTTTTGTTGAAATTGGAAATTTACATTTTTCAGTTTCGTCAGACGTTTGTAAAATTCTTACAGTAGGCTTATTTGTGCAATTTGAGCATTTCTAGCATGTTTGGTTGAAATTGGAAATTTACATTTTTCACTTTTGTCAGACAATTGCAATATTCTCACAATAAGCTAATTAGCTCAATTGGAGCATTTCTAGCATGTTTGGTTGAAATTGGAAATTTACATTTTTCAGTGTTGTCAGACGTTTGTAATATTCTCACAATAAGCTAATTAGCTCAATTGGAGCATTTCTAGCATGTTTGATTGAAATTGGAAATTTACATTTTTCAATTTTGTTAGACGTTTGTAATATTCTCACAATAAGCTAATTAGCTCAATTGGAGCATTTCTAGCATGTTTGGTTGAACTTGGAAATTTACATTTTTCAGTTTTGTCAGACGTTTGTAAAAATCTTACAGTAGGCTTATTTGCGCAAGTTGAGCATTTCTAGCATGTTTGGTTGAAATTGGAAATTTACATTTTTCACTTTTGTCAGACAATTGCAATATTCTCACAATAAGCTAATTAGCTCAATTGGAGCATTTCTAGCATCTTGGGTTGAAATTGGAAATTTAAATTTTTCAGTGTTGTCAGACGTTTGTAATATTCTCACAATAAGCTAATTAGCTCAATTGGAGCATTTCTAGCATGTTTGGTTGAAATTGGAAATTGACATTTTTCACTTTTGTCAGACAATTGCAATAATCTCACAGTAAGCTAATTAGCTCAATTGGAGCAATTCTAGCATGTTTGGTTGAAATTGGAAATTTACATTTTTCACTTTTGTCAGACAATTGCAATATTCTCACAATAAGCTAATTAGCTCAATTGGAGCATTTCTAGCATGTTTGGTTGAAATTGGAAATTTACATTTTTCACTTTTGTCAGACAATTGCAATATTCTCTCAATAAGCTAATTAGCTCATTTGGAGCATTTCTAGCATGTTTGGTTGAAATTGGAAATTTACATTTTTCACTTTTGTCAGACAATTGCAATATTCTCACAATAAGCTAATTAGCTCAATTGGAGCATTTCTAGCATGTTTGGTTGAAATTGGAAATTTACATTTTTCAGTGTTGTCAGACGTTTGTAATATTCTCACAATAAGCTAATTAGCTCAATTGGAGCATTTCTAGCATGTTTGGTTGAAATTGGAAATTTACATTTTTCAGTTTTGTCAGACGTTTGTAAAATTCTTACAGTAGGCTTATTTGCGCAATTGGAGCATTTCTAGCATGTTTGGTTGAAATTGGAAATTTATATTTTTCACTTTTGTCAGACAATTGCAATATTCTCACAATGAGCTAATTAGCTCAATTGGAGCATTTCTAGCATGTTTTGTTGAAATTGGAAATTTACATTTTTCAGTTTTGTCAGACGTCTGTAGTATTCTCACAATGAGCTAATTAGCTCAATTGGAGCATTTCTAGCATGTTTAGTTGAAATTGGAAATTTACATTTTTCAGTTTTGTCAGACAATTGCAATATTCTCACAACAAGCTAATTAGCTCAATTGGAGCATTTCTAGCATGTTTGATTGAAATTGGAAATTTACATTTTTCATTTTTGTCAGACATTTGCAATATTGTCTCAATAAGCTAATTAGCTCATTTGGAGCATTTCTAGCATGTTTGGTTGAAATTAGAAATTTACATTTTTCAGTGTTGTCAGACGTTTGTATTATTCTCACAATAAGCTAATTAGCTCAATTGGAGCATTTTTAGCATGTTTGGTTGAAATTGGAAATTCACATTTTTCAGTTTTGTCAGACGTTTGTAAAATTCTTACAGTAGGCTTATTTGCGCAATTTGAGCATTTCTAGCATGTTTGGTTGAAATTGGAAATTTACATTTTTCAGTTTTGTCAGACGTCTGTAGTATTCTCACAATGAGCTAATTAGCTAAATTGGAGCATTTCTAGCATGTTTGGTTGAAATTGGAAATTTACATTTTTCAGTTTTGTCAGACGTTTGTAAAAATCTTACAGTAGGCTTATTTGCGCAAGTTGAGCATTTCTAGCATGTTTGGTTGAAATTGGAAATTTACATTTTTCACTTTTGTCAGACAATTGCAATATTCTCACAATAAGCTAATTAGCTCAATTGGAGCATTTCTAGCATCTTCGGTTGAAATTGGAAATTTAAATTTTTCAGTGTTGTCAGACGTTTGTAATATTCTCACAATAAGCTAATTAGCTCAATTGGAGCATTTCTAGCATGTTTGGTTGAAATTGGAAATTTACATTTTTCACTTTTGTCAGACAATTGCAATAATCTCACAGTAAGCTAATTAGCTCAATTGGAGCAATTCTAGCATGTTTGGTTGAAATTGGAAATTTACATTTTTCAGTGTTGTCAGACGTTTGTAGTATTCTCACAATAAGCTAATTAGCTCAATTGGAGCATTTCTAGCATGTTTGGTTGAAATTGGAAATTTACATTTTTCAGTTTTGTCAGACAATTGCAATATTCTCTCAATAAGCTAATTAGCTCAATTAAAGCATTTCTAGCATGTTTGGTTGAAATTGGAAATTTACATTTTTCAGTTTTGTCAGACGTTTGTAGTATTCTCACAATAAGCTAATTAGCTCAATTGGAGCATTTTTAGCATGTTTGGTTGAAATTGGAAATTTACATTTTTCAGTTTTGTCAGACGTTTGTAAAATTTTTACAGTAGGCTTATTTGCGCAATTTGAGCATTTCTAGCATGTTTAATTGAAATTGGAAATTTACATTTTTCAGTTTTGTCAGACGTTTGTAGTATTCTCACAATAAGCTAATTAGCTCAATTGGAGCATTTCTAGCATGTTTGGTTGAAATTGGAAATTTACATTTTTCAGTTTCGTCAGACGTTTGTAAAATTCTTACAGTAGGCTTATTTGCGCAATTTGAGCATTTCTAGCATGTTTGGTTGAAATTGGAAATTTACATTTTTCACTTTTGTCAGACAATTGCAATATTCTCACAATAAGCTAATTAGCTCAATTGGAGCATTTCTAGCATGTTTGGTTGAAATTGGAAATTTACATTTTTCAGTGTTGTCAGACGTTTGTAATATTCTCACAATAAGCTAATTAGCTCAATTGGAGCATTTCTAGCATGTTTGGTTTAAATTGGAAATTTACATTTTTCACTTTTGTGAGACAATTGCAATATTCTCACAATAAGCTAATTAGCTCAATTGGAGCATTTCTAGCATGTTTGATTGAAATTGGAAATTTACATTTTTCAATTTTGTTAGACGTTTGTAATATTCTCACAATAAGCTAATTAGCTCAATTGGAGCATTTCTAGCATGTTTGGTTGAAATTGGAAATTTACATTTTTCAGTTTTGTCAGACGTTTGTAAAAATCTTACAGTAGGCTTATTTGCGCAAGTTGAGCATTTCTAGCATGTTTGGTTGAAATTGGAAATTTACATTTTTCACTTTTGTCAGACAATTGCAATATTCTCACAATAAGCTAATTAGCTCAATTGGAGCATTTCTAGCATGTTTGGTTGAAATTGGAAATTTACATTTTTCACTTTTGTCAGACAATTGCAATAATCTCACAGTAAGCTAATTAGCTCAATTGGAGCAATTCTAGCATGTTTGGTTGAAATTGGAAATTTACATTTTTCAGTGTTGTCAGACGTTTGTAGTATTCTCACAATAAGCTAATTAGCTCAATTGGAGCATTTCTAGCATGTTTGGTTGAAATTGGAAATTTACATTTTTCAGTTTTGTCAGACGTTTGTAAAATTCTTACAGTAGGCTTATTTGCGCAATTTGAGCATTTCTAGCATGTTTAATTGAAATTGGAAATTTACATTTTTCACTTTTGTCAGACAATTGCAATATTCTCACAATAAGCTAATTAGCTCAATTGGAGCATTTCTAGCATGTTTGGTTGAAATTGGAAATTTACATTTTTCAGTGTTGTCAGACGTTTGTAATATTCTCAGAATAAGCTAATTAGCTCAATTGGAGCATTTCTAGCATGTTTAATTGAAATTGGAAATTTACATTTTTCACTTTTGTCAGACAATTGCAATATTCTCACAATAAGCTAATTAGCTCAATTGGAGCATTTCTAGCATGTTTGGTTGAAATTGGAAATTTACATTTTTCAATTTTGTTAGACGTATGTAATATTCTCACAATAAGCTAATTAGCTCAATTGGAGCATTTCTAGCATTTTTGGTTGAAATTGGAAATTTACATTTTTCAGTTTTGTCAGACAATTGCAATATTCTCTCAATAAGCTAATTAGCTCAATTGGAGCATTTCTAGCATGTTTGGTTGAAATTGGAAATTTACATTTTTCAGTTTCGTCAGACGTTTGTAAAATTCTTACAGTAGGCTTATTTGCGCAATTTGAGCATTTCTAGCATGTTTGGTTGAAATTGGAAATTTACATTTTTCACTTTTGTCAGACAATTGCAATATTCTCACAATAAGCTAATTAGCTCAATTGGAGCATTTCTAGCATGTTTGGTTGAAATTGGAAATTTACATTTTTCAGTGTTGTCAGACGTTTGTAATATTCTCACAATAAGCTAATTAGCTCAATTGGAGCATATCTAGCATGTTTGGTTTAAATTGGAAATTTACATTTTTCACTTTTGTGAGACAATTGCAATATTCTCACAATAAGCTAATTAGCTCAATTGGAGCATTTCTAGCATGTTTGATTGAAATTGGAAATTTACATTTTTCAATTTTGTTAGACGTTTGTAATATTCTCACAATAAGCTAATTAGCTCAATTGGAGCATTTCTAGCATGTTTGGTTGAAATTGGAAATTTACATTTTTCAGTTTTGTCAGACGTTTGTAAAAATCTTACAGTAGGCTTATTTGCGCAAGTTGAGCATTTCTAGCATGTTTGGTTGAAATTGGAAATTTACATTTTTCACTTTTGTCAGACAATTGCAATATTCTCACAATAAGCTAATTAGCTCAATTGGAGCATTTCTAGCATCTTCGGTTGAAATTGGAAATTTAAATTTTTCAGTGTTGTCAGACGTTTGTAATATTCTCACAATAAGCTAATTAGCTCAATTGGAGCATTTCTAGCATGTTTGGTTGAAATTGGAAATTTACATTTTTCACTTTTGTCAGACAATTGCAATAATCTCACAGTAAGCTAATTAGCTCAATTGGAGCAATTCTAGCATGTTTGGTTGAAATTGGAAATTTACATTTTTCAGTGTTGTCAGACGTTTGTAGTATTCTCACAATAAGCTAATTAGCTCAATTGGAGCATTTCTAGCATGTTTGGTTGAAATTGGAAATTTACATTTTTCAGTTTTGTCAGACGTTTGTAAAATTCTTACAGTAGGCTTATTTGCGCAATTTGAGCATTTCTAGCATGTTTAATTGAAATTGGAAATTTACATTTTTCACTTTTGTCAGACAATTGCAATATTCTCACAATAAGCTAATTAGCTCAATTGGAGCATTTCTAGCATGTTTGGTTGAAATTGGAAATTTACATTTTTCAGTGTTGTCAGACGTTTGTAATATTCTCACAATAAGCTAATTAGCTCAATTGGAGCATTTCTAGCATGTTTAATTGAAATTGGAAATTTACATTTTTCACTTTTGTCAGACAATTGCAATATTCTCACAATAAGCTAATTAGCTCAATTGGAGCATTTCTAGCATGTTTGGTTGAAATTGGAAATTTACATTTTTCAATTTTGTTAGACGTATGTAATATTCTCACAATAAGCTAATTAGCTCAATTGGAGCATTTCTAGCATGTTTGGTTGAAATTGGAAATTTACATTTTTCAGTTTTGTCAGACAATTGCAATATTCTCTCAATAAGCTAATTAGCTCAATTAAAGCATTTCTAGCATGTTTGGTTGAAATTGGAAATTTACATTTTTCAGTTTTGTCAGACGTCTGTAGTATTCTCACAATAAGCTAATTAGCTCAATTGGAGCATTTCTAGCATGTTTGGTTGAAATTGGAAATTTACATTTCTCACTTTTGTCAGACAATTGCAATAATCTCACAACAAGCTAATTAGCTCAATTGGAGCATTTCTAGCATGTTTGGTTGAAATTGGAAATTTACATTTTTCAGTGTTGTCAGACGTTTGTAATATTCTCACAATAAGCTAATTAGCTCAATTGGAGCATTTCTAGCATGTTTTGTTGAAATTGGAAATTTACATTTTTCAGTTTCGTCAGACGTTTGTAAAATTCTTACAGTAGGCTTATTTGTGCAATTTGAGCATTTCTAGCATGTTTGGTTGAAATTGGAAATTTACATTTTTCACTTTTGTCAGACAATTGCAATATTCTCACAATAAGCTAATTAGCTCAATTGGAGCATTTCTAGCATGTTTGGTTGAAATTGGAAATTTACATTTTTCAGTGTTGTCAGACGTTTGTAATATTCTCACAATAAGCTAATTAGCTCAATTGGAGCATTTCTAGCATGTTTGATTGAAATTGGAAATTTACATTTTTCAATTTTGTTAGACGTTTGTAATATTCTCACAATAAGCTAATTAGCTCAATTGGAGCATTTCTAGCATGTTTGGTTGAAATTGGAAATTTACATTTTTCAGTTTTGTCAGACGTTTGTAAAAATCTTACAGTAGGCTTATTTGCGCAAGTTGAGCATTTCTAGCATGTTTGGTTGAAATTGGAAATTTACATTTTTCACTTTTGTCAGACAATTGCAATATTCTCACAATAAGCTAATTAGCTCAATTGGAGCATTTCTAGCATCTTGGGTTGAAATTGGAAATTTAAATTTTTCAGTGTTGTCAGACGTTTGTAATATTCTCACAATAAGCTAATTAGCTCAATTGGAGCATTTCTAGCATGTTTGGTTGAAATTGGAAATTGACATTTTTCACTTTTGTCAGACAATTGCAATAATCTCACAGTAAGCTAATTAGCTCAATTGGAGCAATTCTAGCATGTTTGGTTGAAATTGGAAATTTACATTTTTCACTTTTGTCAGACAATTGCAATATTCTCACAATAAGCTAATTAGCTCAATTGGAGCATTTCTAGCATGTTTGGTTGAAATTGGAAATTTACATTTTTCACTTTTGTCAGACAATTGCAATATTCTCTCAATAAGCTAATTAGCTCATTTGGAGCATTTCTAGCATGTTTGGTTGAAATTGGAAATTTACATTTTTCACTTTTGTCAGACAATTGCAATATTCTCACAATAAGCTAATTAGCTCAATTGGAGCATTTCTAGCATGTTTGGTTGAAATTGGAAATTTACATTTTTCAGTTTTGTCAGACGTTTGTAAAATTCTTACAGTAGGCTTATTTGCGCAATTGGAGCATTTCTAGCATGTTTGGTTGAAATTGGAAATTTATATTTTTCACTTTTGTCAGACAATTGCAATATTCTCACAATGAGCTAATTAGCTCAATTGGAGCATTTCTAGCATGTTTTGTTGAAATTGGAAATTTACATTTTTCAGTTTTGTCAGACGTCTGTAGTATTCTCACAATGAGCTAATTAGCTCAATTGGAGCATTTCTAGCATGTTTGGTTGAAATTGGAAATTTACATTTTTCAGTTTTGTCAGACAATTGCAATATTCTCACAACAAGCTAATTAGCTCAATTGGAGCATTTCTAGCATGTTTGATTGAAATTGGAAATTTACATTTTTCATTTTTGTCAGACATTTGCAATATTGTCTCAATAAGCTAATTAGCTCATTTGGAGCATTTCTAGCATGTTTGGTTGAAATTAGAAATTTACATTTTTCAGTGTTGTCAGACGTTTGTATTATTCTCACAATAAGCTAATTAGCTCAATTGGAGCATTTTTAGCATGTTTGGTTGAAATTGGAAATTCACATTTTTCAGTTTTGTCAGACGTTTGTAAAATTCTTACAGTAGGCTTATTTGCGCAATTTGAGCATTTCTAGCATGTTTGGTTGAAATTGGAAATTTACTTTTTTCACTTTTGTCAGACAATTGCAATATTCTCACAATAAGCTAATTAGCTCAATTGGAGCATTTCTAGCATGTTTGGTTGAAATTGGAAATTAAGATTTTTCAGTGTTGTCAGACGTTTGTAATATTCTCACAATAAGCTAATTAGCTAAATTGGAGCATTTCTAGCATGTTTGGTTGAAATTGCAAATTTACATTTTTCACTTCTGTCAGACAATTGCAATATTCTCACAATAAGCTAATTAGCTCAATTGGAGCATTTCTAGCATGTTTGGTTGAAATTGGAAATTTACATTTTTCAGTTTTGTCAGACGTTTGTAAAATTCTTACAGTAGGCTTATTTGCGCAATTTGAGCATTTCTAGCATGTTTAATTGAAATTGGAAATTTACATTTTTCACTTTTGTCAGACAATTGCAATATTCTCACAATAAGCTAATTAGCTCAATTGGAGCATTTCTAGCATGTTTGGTTGAAATTGGAAATTTACATTTTTCAGTGTTGTCAGACGTTTGTAATATTCTCACAATAAGCTAATTAGCTCAATTGGAGCATTTCTAGCATGTTTAATTGAAATTGGAAATTTACATTTTTCACTTTTGTCAGACAATTGCAATATTCTCACAATAAGCTAATTAGCTCAGTTGGAGCATTTCTAGCATGTTTGGTTGAAATTGGAAATTTACATTTTTCAATTTTGTTAGACGTTTGTAATATTCTCACAATAAGCTAATTAGCTCAATTGGAGCATTTCTAGCATGTTTGGTTGAAATTGGAAATTTACATTTTTCAGTTTTGTCAGACAATTGCAATATTCTCTCAATAAGCTCATTAGCTCAATTAAAGCATTTCTAGCATGTTTGGTTGAAATTGGAAATTTACATTTTTCAGTTTTGTCAGACGTTTGTAGTATTCTCACAATAAGCTAATTAGCTCAATTGGAGCATTTTTAGCATGTTTGGTTGAAATTGGAAATTTACATTTTTCAGTTTTGTCAGACACTTGTAAAATTTTTACAGTAGGCTTATTTGCGCAATTTGAGCATTTCTAGCATGTTTAATTGAAATTGGAAATTTACATTTTTCACTTTTGTCAGACAATTGCAATATTCTCACAATAAGCTAATTAGCTCAATTGGAGCATTTCTAGCATGTTTGGTTGAAATTGGAAATTTACATTTTTCAGTGTTGTCAGACGTTTGTAATATTCTCACAATAAGCTAATTAGCTCAATTGGAGCATTTCTAGCATGTTTAATTGAATAGGGAAATTTACATTTTTCACTTTTGTCAGACAATTGCAATATTCTCACAATAAGCTAATTAGCTCAGTTGGAGCATTTCTAGCATGTTTGGTTGAAATTGGAAATTTACATTTTTCAATTTTGTTAGACGTTTGTAATATTCTCACAATAAGCTAATTAGCTCAATTGGAGCATTTCTAGCATGTTTGGTTGAAATTGGAAATTTACATTTTTCAGTTTTTCAGACAATTGCAATATTCTCTCAATAAGCTAATTAGCTCAATTAAAGCATTTCTAGCATGTTTGGTTGAAATTGGAAATTTACATTTTTCAGTTTTGTCAGACGTTTGTAGTATTCTCACAATAAGCTAATTAGCTCAATTGGAGCATTTCTAGCATGTTTGGTTGAAATTGGAAATTTACATTTTTCAGTTTTGTCAGACGTTTGTAAAATTCTTACAGTAGGCTTATTTGCGCAATTTGAGCATTTCTAGCATGTTTAATTGAAATTGGAAATTTACATTTTTCACTTTTGTCAGACAATTGCAATATTCTCACAATAAGCTAATTAGCTCAATTGGAGCATTTCTAGCATGTTTGGTTGAAATTGGAAATTTACATTTTTCAGTGTTGTCAGACGTTTGTAATATTCTCACAATAAGCTAATTAGCTCAATTGGAGCATTTCTAGCATGTTTAATTGAAATTGGAAATTTACATTTTTCACTTTTGTCAGACAATTGCAATATTCTCACAATAAGCTAATTAGCTCAATTGGAGCATTTCTAGCATGTTTGGTTGAAATTGGAAATTTACATTTTTCAATTCTGTTAGACGTATGTAATATTCTCACAATAAGCTAATTAGCTCAATTGGAGCATTTCTAGCATGTTTGGTTGAAATTGGAAATTTACATTTTTCAGTTTTGTCAGACAATTGCAATATTCTCTCAATAAGCTAATTAGCTCAATTAAAGCATTTCTAGCATGTTTGGTTGAAATTGGAAATTTACATTTTTCAGTTTTGTCAGACGTTTGTAGTATTCTCACAATAAGCTAATTAGCTCAATTGGAGCATTTCTAGCATGTTTGGTTGAAATTGGAAATTTACATTTCTCACTTTTGTCAGACAATTGCAATAATCTCACAACAAGCTAATTAGCTCAATTGGAGCATTTCTAGCATGTTTGGTTGAAATTGGAAATTTACATTTTTCACTTTTGTCAGACATTTGCAACATTCTCTCAATAAGCTAATTAGCTCATTTGGAGCATTTCTAGCATGTTTGGTTGAAATTAGAAGTTTACATTTTTCAGTGTTGTCAGACGTTTGTAATATTCTCACAGTAAGCTAATTAGCTCAATTGGAGCATTTCTAGCATGTTTGGTTGAAATTAGAAGTTTACATTTTTCAGTGTTGTCAGACGTTTGTAATATTCTCACAATAAGCTAATTAGCTCAATTGGAGCATTTCTAGCATGTTTGGTTGAAATTGGAAATTTACATTTTTCAGTTTTGTCAGACGTTTGTAAAATTCTTACAGTAGGCTTGTTTGCGCAATTTGAGCATTTCTAGCATGTTTGGTTGAAATTGGAAATTTACATTTTTCACTTTTGTCAGACAATTGCAATATTCTCACAATAAGCTAATTAGCTCAATTGGAGCATTTCTAGCATGTTTGGTTGAAATTGGAAATTTACATTTTTCACTTTTGTCAGACAATTGCAATATTCTCTCAATAAGCTAATTAGCTCATTTGGAGCATTTCTAGCATGTTTGGTTGAAATTGGAAATTTACATTTTTCACTTTTGTCAGACAATTGCAATATTCTCACAATAAGCTAATTAGCTCAATTGGAGCATTTCTAGCATGTTTGGTTGAAATTGGAAATTTACATTTTTCAGTGTTGTCAGACGTTTGTAATATTCTCACAATAAGCTAATTAGCTCAATTGGAGCATTTTTAGCATGTTTGGTTGAAATTGGAAATTTACATTTTTCAGTTTTGTCAGACGTTTGTAAAATTCTTACAGTAGGCTTATTTGCGCAATTGGAGCATTTCTAGCATGTTTGGTTGAAATTGGAAATTTATATTTTTCACTTTTGTCAGACAATTGCAATATTCTCACAATGAGCTAATTAGCTCAATTGGAGCATTTCTAGCATGTTTTGTTGAAATTGGAAATTTACATTTTTCAGTTTTGTCAGACGTCTGTAGTATTCTCACAATGAGCTAATTAGCTCAATTGGAGCATTTCTAGCATGTTTGGTTGAAATTGGAAATTTACATTTTTCAGTTTTGTCAGACAATTGCAATATTCTCACAACAAGCTAATTAGCTCAACTGGAGCATTTCTAGCAGGTTTGATTGAAATTGGAAATTTACATTTTTCATTTTTGTCAGACATTTGCAATATTGTCTCAATAAGCTAATTAGCTCATTTGGAGCATTTCTAGCATGTTTGGTTGAAATTAGAAATTTACATTTTTCAGTGTTGTCAGACGTTTGTATTATTCTCACAATAAGCTAATTAGCTCAATTGGAGCATTTTTAGCATGTTTGGTTGAAATTGGAAATTTACATTTTTCAGTTTTGTCAGACGTTTGTAAAATTCTTACAGTAGGCTTATTTGCGCAATTTGAGCATTTCTAGCATGTTTGGTTGAAATTGGAAATTTACTTTTTTCACTTTTGTCAGACAATTGCAATATTCTCACAATAAGCTAATTAGCTCAATTGGAGCATTTCTAGCATGTTTGGTTGAAATTGGAAATTAAGATTTTTCAGTGTTGTCAGACGTTTGTAATATTCTCACAATAAGCTAATTAGCTAAATTGGAGCATTTCTAGCATGTTTGGTTGAAATTGCAAATTTACATTTTTTACTTCTGTCAGACAATTGCAATATTCTCACAATAAGCTAATTAGCTCAATTGGAGCATTTCTAGCATGTTTGGTTGAAATTGGAAATTTACATTTTTCAGTTTTGTCAGACGTTTGTAAAATTCTTACAGTAGGCTTATTTGCGCAATTTGAGCATTTCTAGCATGTTTAATTGAAATTGGAAATTTACATTTTTCACTTTTGTCAGACAATTGCAATATTCTCACAATAAGCTAATTAGCTCAGTTGGAGCATTTCTAGCATGTTTGGTTGAAATTGGAAATTTACATTTTTCAATTTTGTTAGACGTTTGTAATATTCTCACAATAAGCTAATTAGCTCAATTGGAGCATTTCTAGCATGTTTGGTTGAAATTGGAAATTTACATTTTTCAGTTTTGTCAGACAATTGCAATATTCTCTCAATAAGCTAATTAGCTCAATTAAAGCATTTCTAGCATGTTTGGTTGAAATTGGAAATTTACATTTTTCAGTTTTGTCAGACGTTTGTAGTATTCTCACAATAAGCTAATTAGCTCAATTGGAGCATTTTTAGCATGTTTGGTTGAAATTGGAAATTTACATTTTTCAGTTTTGTCAGACGTTTGTAAAATTTTTACAGTAGGCTTATTTGCGCAATTTGAGCATTTCTAGCATGTTTAATTGAAATTGGAAATTTACATTTTTCACTTTTGTCAGACAATTGCAATATTCTCACAATAAGCTAATTAGCTCAATTGGAGCATTTCTAGCATGTTTGGTTGAAATTGGAAATTTACATTTTTCAGTGTTGTCAGACGTTTGTAATATTCTCACAGTAAGCTAATTAGCTCAATTGGAGCATTTCTAGCATGTTTAATTGAAATTGGAAATTTACATTTTTCAGTTTTGTCAGACAATTGCAATATTCTCACAATAAGCTAATTAGCTCAGTTGGAGCATTTCTAGCATGTTTGGTTGAAATTGGAAATTTACATTTTTCAATTTTGTTAGACGTTTGTAATATTCTCACAATAAGCTAATTAGCTCAATTGGAGCATTTCTAGCATGTTTGGTTGAAATTGGAAATTTACATTTTTCAGTTTTGTCAGACAATTGCAATATTCTCTCAATAAGCTAATTAGCTCAATTAAAGCATTTCTAGCATGTTTGGTTGAAATTGGAAATTTACATTTTTCAGTTTTGTCAGACGTTTGTAGTATTCTCACAATAAGCTAATTAGCTCAATTGGAGCATTTCTAGCATGTTTGGTTGAAATTGGAAATTTACATTTTTCAGTTTTGTCAGACGTTTGTAAAATTCTTACAGTAGGCTTATTTGCGCAATTTGAGCATTTCTAGCATGTTTAATTGAAATTGGAAATTTACATTTTTCACTTTTGTCAGACAATTGCAATATTCTCACAATAAGCTAATTAGCTCAATTGGAGCATTTCTAGCATGTTTGGTTGAAATTGGAAATTTACATTTTTCAGTGTTGTCAGACGTTTGTAATATTCTCACAATAAGCTAATTAGCTCAATTGGAGCATTTCTAGCATGTTTAATTGAAATTGGAAATTTACATTTTTCACTTTTGTCAGACAATTGCAATATTCTCACAATAAGCTAATTAGCTCAATTGGAGCATTTCTAGCATGTTTGGTTGAAATTGGAAATTTACATTTTTCAATTTTGTTAGACGTATGTAATATTCTCACAATAAGCTAATTAGCTCAATTGGAGCATTTCTAGCATGTTTGGTTGAAATTGGAAATTTACATTTTTCAGTTTTGTCAGACAATTGCAATATTCTCTCAATAAGCTAATTAGCTCAATTAAAGCATTTCTAGCATGTTTGGTTGAAATTGGAAATTTACATTTTTCACTTTTGTCAGACATTTGCAACATTCTCTCAATAAGCTAATTAGCTCATTTGGAGCATTTCTAGCATGTTTGGTTGAAATTAGAAGTTTACATTTTTCAGTGTTGTCAGACGTTTGTAATATTCTCACAGTAAGCTAATTAGCTCAATTGGAGCATTTCTAGCATGTTTGGTTGAAATTAGAAGTTTACATTTTTCAGTGTTGTCAGACGTTTGTAATATTCTCACAATAAGCTAATTAGCTCAATTGGAGCATTTCTAGCATGTTTGGTTGAAATTGGAAATTTACATTTTTCAGTTTTGTCAGACGTTTGTAAAACTCTTACAGTAGGCTTATTTGCGCAATTTGAGCATTTCTAGCATGTTTGGTTGAAATTGGAAATTTACATTTTTCACTTTTGTCAGACAATTGCAATATTCTCACAATAAGCTAATTAGCTCAATTGGAGCATTTCTAGCATGTTTGGTTGAAATTGGAAATTTACATTTTTCAGTGTTGTCAGACGTTTGTAATATTCTCACAATAAGCTAATTAGCTCAATTGGAGCATTTCTAGCATGTTTGGTTTAAATTGGAAATTTACATTTTTCACTTTTGTGAGACAATTGCAATATTCTCACAATAAGCTAATTAGCTCAATTGGAGCATTTCTAGCATGTTTGATTGAAATTGGAAATTTACATTTTTCAATTTTGTTAGACGTTTGTAATATTCTCACAATAAGCTAATTAGCTCAATTGGAGCATTTCTAGCATGTTTGGTTGAAATTGGAAATTTACATTTTTCAGTTTTGTCAGACGTTTCTAAAAATCTTACAGTAGGCTTATTTGCGCAAGTTGAGCATTTCTAGCATGTTTGGTTGAAATTGGAAATTTACATTTTTCACTTTTGTCAGACAATTGCAATATTCTCACAATAAGCTAATTAGCTCAATTGGAGCATTTCTAGCATCTTCGGTTGAAATTGGAAATTTAAATTTTTCAGTGTTGTCAGACGTTTGTAATATTCTCACAATAAGCTAATTAGCTCAATTGGAGCATTTCTAGCATGTTTGGTTGAAATTGGAAATTTACATTTTTCACTTTTGTCAGACAATTGCAATAATCTCACAGTAAGCTAATTAGCTCAATTGGAGCAATTCTAGCATGTTTGGTTGAAATTGGAATTTTACATTTTTCAGTGTTGTCAGACGTTTGTAGTATTCTCACAATAAGCTAATTAGCTCAATTGGAGCATTTCTAGCATGTTTGGTTGAAATTGGAAATTTACATTTTTCAGTTTTGTCAGACGTTTGTAAAATTCTTACAGTAGGCTTATTTGCGCAATTTGAGCATTTCTAGCATGTTTAATTGAAATTGGAAATTTACATTTTTCACTTTTGTCAGACAATTGCAATATTCTCACAATAAGCTAATTAGCTCAATTGGAGCATTTCTAGCATGTTTGGTTGAAATTGGAAATTTACATTTTTCAGTTTTGTCAGACAATTGCAATATTCTCACAACAAGCTAATTAGCTCAATTGGAGCATTTCTAGCATGTTTGATTGAAATTGGAAATTTACATTTTTCATTTTTGTCAGACATTTGCAATATTGTCTCAATAAGCTAATTAGCTCATTTGGAGCATTTCTAGCATGTTTGGTTGAAATTAGAAATTTACATTTTTCAGTGTTGTCAGACGTTTGTATTATTCTCACAATAAGCTAATTAGCTCAATTGGAGCATTTTTAGCATGTTTGGTTGAAATTGGAAATTTACATTTTTCAGTTTTGTCAGACGTTTGTAAAATTCTTACAGTAGGCTTATTTGCGCAATTTGAGCATTTCTAGCATGTTTGGTTGAAATTGGAAATTTACTTTTTTCACTTTTGTCAGACAATTGCAATATTCTCACAATAAGCTAATTAGCTCAATTGGAGCATTTCTAGCATGTTTGGTTGAAATTGGAAATTAAGATTTTTCAGTTTTGTCAGACGTTTGTAATATTCTCACAATAAGCTAATTAGCTAAATTGGAGCATTTCTAGCATGTTTGGTTGAAATTGCAAATTTACATTTTTCACTTCTGTCAGACAATTGCAATATTCTCACAATAAGCTAATTAGCTCAATTGGAGCATTTCTAGCATGTTTGGTTGAAATTGGAAATTTACATTTTTCAGTTTTGTCAGACGTTTGTAAAATTCTTACAGTAGGCTTATTTGCGCAATTTGAGCATTTCTAGCATGTTTAATTGAAATTGGAAATTTACATTTTTCACTTTTGTCAGACAATTGCAATATTCTCACAATAAGCTAATTAGCTCAATTGGAGCATTTCTAGCATGTTTGGTTGAAATTGGAAATTTACATTTTTCAGTGTTGTCAGACGTTTGTAATATTCTCACAATAAGCTAATTAGCTCAATTGGAGCATTTCTAGCATGTTTAATTGAAATTGGAAATTTACATTTTTCACTTTTGTCAGACAATTGCAATATTCTCACAATAAGCTAATTAGCTCAGTTGGAGCATTTCTAGCATGTTTGGTTGAAATTGGAAATTTACATTTTTCAATTTTGTTAGACGTTTGTAATATTCTCACAATAAGCTAATTAGCTCAATTGGAGCATTTCTAGCATGTTTGGTTGAAATTGGAAATTTACATTTTTCAGTTTTGTCAGACAATTGCAATATTCTCTCAATAAGCTCATTAGCTCAATTAAAGCATTTCTAGCATGTTTGGTTGAAATTGGAAATTTACATTTTTCAGTTTTGTCAGACGTTTGTAGTATTCTCACAATAAGCTAATTAGCTCAATTGGAGCATTTTTAGCATGTTTGGTTGAAATTGGAAATTTACATTTTTCAGTTTTGTCAGACGTTTGTAAAATTTTTACAGTAGGCTTATTTGCGCAATTTGAGCATTTCTAGCATGTTTAATTGAAATTGGAAATTTACATTTTTCACTTTTGTCAGACAATTGCAATATTCTCACAATAAGCTAATTAGCTCAATTGGAGCATTTCTAGCATGTTTGGTTGAAATTGGAAATTTACATTTTTCAGTGTTGTCAGACGTTTGTAATATTCTCACAATAAGCTAATTAGCTCAATTGGAGCATTTCTAGCATGTTTAATTGAAATTGGAAATTTACATTTTTCACTTTTGTCAGACAATTGCAATATTCTCACAATAAGCTAATTAGCTCAGTTGGAGCATTTCTAGCATGTTTGGTTGAAATTGGAAATTTACATTTTTCAATTTTGTTAGACGTTTGTAATATTCTCACAATAAGCTAATTAGCTCAATTGGAGCATTTCTAGCATGTTTGGTTGAAATTGGAAATTTACATTTTTCACTTTTGTCAGACAATTGCAATATTCTCTCAATAAGCTAATTAGCTCAATTAAAGCATTTCTAGCATGTTTGGTTGAAATTGGAAATTTACATTTTTCAGTTTTGTCAGACGTTTGTAGTATTCTCACAATAAGCTAATTAGCTCAATTGGAGCATTTCTAGCATGTTTGGTTGAAATTGGAAATTTACATTTTTCAGTTTTGTCAGACGTTTGTAAAATTCTTACAGTAGGCTTATTTGCGCAATTTGAGCATTTCTAGCATGTTTAATTGAAATTGGAAATTTACATTTTTCACTTTTGTCAGACAATTGCAATATTCTCACAATAAGCTAATTAGCTCAATTGGAGCATTTCTAGCATGTTTGGTTGAAATTGGAAATTTACATTTTTCAGTGTTGTCAGACGTTTGTAATATTCTCACAATAAGCTAATTAGCTCATTTGGAGCATTTCTAGCATGTTTAATTGAAATTGGAAATTTACATTTTTCACTTTTGTCAGACAATTGCAATATTCTCACAATAAGCTAATTAGCTCAATTGGAGCATTTCTAGCATGTTTGGTTGAAATTGGAAATTTACATTTTTCAATTTTGTTAGACGTATGTAATATTCTCACAATAAGCTAATTAGCTCAATTGGAGCATTTCTAGCATGTTTGGTTGAAATTGGAAATTTACATTTTTCAGTTTTGTCAGACAATTGCAATATTCTCTCAATAAGCTAATTAGCTCAATTAAAGCATTTCTAGCATGTTTGGTTGAAATTGGAAATTTACATTTTTCAGTTTTGTCAGACGTTTGTAGTATTCTCACAATAAGCTAATTAGCTCAATTGGAGCATTTCTAGCATGTTTGGTTGAAATTGGAAATTTACATTTCTCACTTTTGTCAGACAATTGCAATAATCTCACAACAAGCTAATTAGCTCAATTGGAGCATTTCTAGCATGTTTGGTTGAAATTGGAAATTTACATTTTTCACTTTTGTCAGACATTTGCAACATTCTCTCAATAAGCTAATTAGCTCATTTGGAGCATTTCTAGCATGTTTGGTTGAAATTAGAAGTTTACATTTTTCAGTGTTGTCAGACGTTTGTAATATTCTCACAGTAAGCTAATTAGCTCAATTGGAGCATTTCTAGCATGTTTGGTTGAAATTAGAAGTTTACATTTTTCAGTGTTGTCAGACGTTTGTAATATTCTCACAATAAGCTAATTAGCTCAATTGGAGCATTTCTAGCATGTTTGGTTGAAATTGGAAATTTACATTTTTCAGTTTTGTCAGACGTTTGTAAAATTCTTACAGTAGGCTTGTTTGCGCAATTTGAGCATTTCTAGCATGTTTGGTTGAAATTGGAAATTTACATTTTTCATTTTTGTCAGACATTTGCAATATTGTCTCAATAAGCTAATTAGCTCATTTGGAGCATTTCTAGCATGTTTGGTTGAAATTAGAAATTTACATTTTTCAGTGTTGTCAGACGTTTGTATTATTCTCACAATAAGCTAATTAGCTCAATTGGAGCATTTTTAGCATGTTTGGTTGAAATTGGAAATTTACATTTTTCAGTTTTGTCAGACGTTTGTAAAATTCTTACAGTAGGCTTATTTGCGCAATTTGAGCATTTCTAGCATGTTTGGTTGAAATTGGAAATTTACTTTTTTCACTTTTGTCAGACAATTGCAATATTCTCACAATAAGCTAATTAGCTCAATTGGAGCATTTCTAGCATGTTTGGTTGAAATTGGAAATTAAGATTTTTCAGTTTTGTCAGACGTTTGTAATATTCTCACAATAAGCTAATTAGCTAAATTGGAGCATTTCTAGCATGTTTGGTTGAAATTGCAAATTTACATTTTTCACTTCTGTCAGACAATTGCAATATTCTCACAATAAGCTAATTAGCTCAATTGGAGCATTTCTAGCATGTTTGGTTGAAATTGGAAATTTACATTTTTCAGTTTTGTCAGACGTTTGTAAAATTCTTACAGTAGGCTTATTTGCGCAATTTGAGCATTTCTAGCATGTTTAATTGAAATTGGAAATTTACATTTTTCACTTTTGTCAGACAATTGCAATATTCTCACAATAAGCTAATTAGCTCAATTGGAGCATTTCTAGCATGTTTGGTTGAAATTGGAAATTTACATTTTTCAGTGTTGTCAGACGTTTGTAATATTCTCACAATAAGCTAATTAGCTCAATTGGAGCATTTCTAGCATGTTTAATTGAAATTGGAAATTTACATTTTTCACTTTTGTCAGACAATTGCAATATTCTCACAATAAGCTAATTAGCTCAGTTGGAGCATTTCTAGCATGTTTGGTTGAAATTGGAAATTTACATTTTTCAATTTTGTTAGACGTTTGTAATATTCTCACAATAAGCTAATTAGCTCAATTGGAGCATTTCTAGCATGTTTGGTTGAAATTGGAAATTTACATTTTTCAGTTTTGTCAGACAATTGCAATATTCTCTCAATAAGCTCATTAGCTCAATTAAAGCATTTCTAGCATGTTTGGTTGAAATTGGAAATTTACATTTTTCAGTTTTGTCAGACGTTTGTAGTATTCTCACAATAAGCTAATTAGCTCAATTGGAGCATTTTTAGCATGTTTGGTTGAAATTGGAAATTTACATTTTTCAGTTTTGTCAGACGTTTGTAAAATTTTTACAGTAGGCTTATTTGCGCAATTTGAGCATTTCTAGCATGTTTAATTGAAATTGGAAATTTACATTTTTCACTTTTGTCAGACAATTGCAATATTCTCACAATAAGCTAATTAGCTCAATTGGAGCATTTCTAGCATGTTTGGTTGAAATTGGAAATTTACATTTTTCAGTGTTGTCAGACGTTTGTAATATTCTCACAATAAGCTAATTAGCTCAATTGGAGCATTTCTAGCATGTTTAATTGAAATTGGAAATTTACATTTTTCACTTTTGTCAGACAATTGCAATATTCTCACAATAAGCTAATTAGCTCAGTTGGAGCATTTCTAGCATGTTTGGTTGAAATTGGAAATTTACATTTTTCAATTTTGTTAGACGTTTGTAATATTCTCACAATAAGCTAATTAGCTCAATTGGAGCATTTCTAGCATGTTTGGTTGAAATTGGAAATTTACATTTTTCACTTTTGTCAGACAATTGCAATATTCTCTCAATAAGCTAATTAGCTCAATTAAAGCATTTCTAGCATGTTTGGTTGAAATTGGAAATTTACATTTTTCAGTTTTGTCAGACGTTTGTAGTATTCTCACAATAAGCTAATTAGCTCAATTGGAGCATTTCTAGCATGTTTGGTTGAAATTGGAAATTTACATTTTTCAGTTTTGTCAGACGTTTGTAAAATTCTTACAGTAGGCTTATTTGCGCAATTTGAGCATTTCTAGCATGTTTAATTGAAATTGGAAATTTACATTTTTCACTTTTGTCAGACAATTGCAATATTCTCACAATAAGCTAATTAGCTCAATTGGAGCATTTCTAGCATGTTTGGTTGAAATTGGAAATTTACATTTTTCAGTGTTGTCAGACGTTTGTAATATTCTCACAATAAGCTAATTAGCTCATTTGGAGCATTTCTAGCATGTTTAATTGAAATTGGAAATTTACATTTTTCACTTTTGTCAGACAATTGCAATATTCTCACAATAAGCTAATTAGCTCAATTGGAGCATTTCTAGCATGTTTGGTTGAAATTGGAAATTTACATTTTTCAATTTTGTTAGACGTATGTAATATTCTCACAATAAGCTAATTAGCTCAATTGGAGCATTTCTAGCATGTTTGGTTGAAATTGGAAATTTACATTTTTCAGTTTTGTCAGACAATTGCAATATTCTCTCAATAAGCTAATTAGCTCAATTAAAGCATTTCTAGCATGTTTGGTTGAAATTGGAAATTTACATTTTTCAGTTTTGTCAGACGTTTGTAGTATTCTCACAATAAGCTAATTAGCTCAATTGGAGCATTTCTAGCATGTTTGGTTGAAATTGGAAATTTACATTTCTCACTTTTGTCAGACAATTGCAATAATCTCACAACAAGCTAATTAGCTCAATTGGAGCATTTCTAGCATGTTTGGTTGAAATTGGAAATTTACATTTTTCACTTTTGTCAGACATTTGCAACATTCTCTCAATAAGCTAATTAGCTCATTTGGAGCATTTCTAGCATGTTTGGTTGAAATTAGAAGTTTACATTTTTCAGTGTTGTCAGACGTTTGTAATATTCTCACAGTAAGCTAATTAGCTCAATTGGAGCATTTCTAGCATGTTTGGTTGAAATTAGAAGTTTACATTTTTCAGTGTTGTCAGACGTTTGTAATATTCTCACAATAAGCTAATTAGCTCAATTGGAGCATTTCTAGCATGTTTGGTTGAAATTGGAAATTTACATTTTTCAGTTTTGTCAGACGTTTGTAAAATTCTTACAGTAGGCTTGTTTGCGCAATTTGAGCATTTCTAGCATGTTTGGTTGAAATTGGAAATTTACATTTTTCACTTTTGTCAGACAATTGCAATATTCTCACAATAAGCTAATTAGCTCAATTGGAGCATTTCTAGCATGTTTGGTTGAAATTGGAAATTTACATTTTTCACTTTTGTCAGACAATTGCAATATTCTCTCAATAAGCTAATTAGCTCATTTGGAGCATTTCTAGCATGTTTGGTTGAAATTGGAAATTTACATTTTTCACTTTTGTCAGACAATTGCAATATTCTCACAATAAGCTAATTAGCTCAATTGGAGCATTTCTAGCATGTTTGGTTGAAATTGGAAATTTACATTTTTCAGTGTTGTCAGACGTTTGTAATATTCTCACAATAAGCTAATTAGCTCAATTGGAGCATTTTTAGCATGTTTGGTTGAAATTGGAAATTTACATTTTTCAGTTTTGTCAGACGTTTGTAAAATTCTTACAGTAGGCTTATTTGCGCAATTGGAGCATTTCTAGCATGTTTGGTTGAAATTGGAAATTTATATTTTTCACTTTTGTCAGACAATTGCAATATTCTCACAATGAGCTAATTAGCTCAATTGGAGCATTTCTAGCATGTTTTGTTGAAATTGGAAATTTACATTTTTCAGTTTTGTCAGACGTCTGTAGTATTCTCACAATGAGCTAATTAGCTCAATTGGAGCATTTCTAGCATGTTTGGTTGAAATTGGAAATTTACATTTTTCAGTTTTGTCAGACAATTGCAATATTCTCACAACAAGCTAATTAGCTCAATTGGAGCATTTCTAGCAGGTTTGATTGAAATTGGAAATTTACATTTTTCATTTTTGTCAGACATTTGCAATATTGTCTCAATAAGCTAATTAGCTCATTTGGAGCATTTCTAGCATGTTTGGTTGAAATTAGAAATTTACATTTTTCAGTGTTGTCAGACGTTTGTATTATTCTCACAATAAGCTAATTAGCTCAATTGGAGCATTTTTAGCATGTTTGGTTGAAATTGGAAATTTACATTTTTCAGTTTTGTCAGACGTTTGTAAAATTCTTACAGTAGGCTTATTTGCGCAATTTGAGCATTTCTAGCATGTTTGGTTGAAATTGGAAATTTACTTTTTTCACTTTTGTCAGACAATTGCAATATTCTCACAATAAGCTAATTAGCTCAATTGGAGCATTTCTAGCATGTTTGGTTGAAATTGGAAATTAAGATTTTTCAGTGTTGTCAGACGTTTGTAATATTCTCACAATAAGCTAATTAGCTAAATTGGAGCATTTCTAGCATGTTTGGTTGAAATTGCAAATTTACATTTTTTACTTCTGTCAGACAATTGCAATATTCTCACAATAAGCTAATTAGCTCAATTGGAGCATTTCTAGCATGTTTGGTTGAAATTGGAAATTTACATTTTTCAGTTTTGTCAGACGTTTGTAAAATTCTTACAGTAGGCTTATTTGCGCAATTTGAGCATTTCTAGCATGTTTAATTGAAATTGGAAATTTACATTTTTCACTTTTGTCAGACAATTGCAATATTCTCACAATAAGCTAATTAGCTCAGTTGGAGCATTTCTAGCATGTTTGGTTGAAATTGGAAATTTACATTTTTCAATTTTGTTAGACGTTTGTAATATTCTCACAATAAGCTAATTAGCTCAATTGGAGCATTTCTAGCATGTTTGGTTGAAATTGGAAATTTACATTTTTCAGTTTTGTCAGACAATTGCAATATTCTCTCAATAAGCTAATTAGCTCAATTAAAGCATTTCTAGCATGTTTGGTTGAAATTGGAAATTTACATTTTTCAGTTTTGTCAGACGTTTGTAGTATTCTCACAATAAGCTAATTAGCTCAATTGGAGCATTTTTAGCATGTTTGGTTGAAATTGGAAATTTACATTTTTCAGTTTTGTCAGACGTTTGTAAAATTTTTACAGTAGGCTTATTTGCGCAATTTGAGCATTTCTAGCATGTTTAATTGAAATTGGAAATTTACATTTTTCACTTTTGTCAGACAATTGCAATATTCTCACAATAAGCTAATTAGCTCAATTGGAGCATTTCTAGCATGTTTGGTTGAAATTGGAAATTTACATTTTTCAGTGTTGTCAGACGTTTGTAATATTCTCACAATAAGCTAATTAGCTCAATTGGAGCATTTCTAGCATGTTTAATTGAAATTGGAAATTTACATTTTTCAGTTTTGTCAGACAATTGCAATATTCTCACAATAAGCTAATTAGCTCAGTTGGAGCATTTCTAGCATGTTTGGTTGAAATTGGAAATTTACATTTTTCAATTTTGTTAGACGTTTGTAATATTCTCACAATAAGCTAATTAGCTCAATTGGAGCATTTCTAGCATGTTTGGTTGAAATTGGAAATTTACATTTTTCAGTTTTGTCAGACAATTGCAATATTCTCTCAATAAGCTAATTAGCTCAATTAAAGCATTTCTAGCATGTTTGGTTGAAATTGGAAATTTACATTTTTCAGTTTTGTCAGACGTTTGTAGTATTCTCACAATAAGCTAATTAGCTCAATTGGAGCATTTCTAGCATGTTTGGTTGAAATTGGAAATTTACATTTTTCAGTTTTGTCAGACGTTTGTAAAATTCTTACAGTAGGCTTATTTGCGCAATTTGAGCATTTCTAGCATGTTTAATTGAAATTGGAAATTTACATTTTTCACTTTTGTCAGACAATTGCAATATTCTCACAATAAGCTAATTAGCTCAATTGGAGCATTTCTAGCATGTTTGGTTGAAATTGGAAATTTACATTTTTCAATTTTGTTAGACGTTTGTAATATTCTCACAATAAGCTAATTAGCTCAATTGGAGCATTTCTAGCATGTTTAATTGAAATTGGAAATTTACATTTTTCACTTTTGTCAGACAATTGCAATATTCTCACAATAAGCTAATTAGCTCAATTGGAGCATTTCTAGCATGTTTGGTTGAAATTGGAAATTTACATTTTTCAATTTTGTTAGACGTATGTAATATTCTCACAATAAGCTAATTAGCTCAATTGGAGCATTTCTAGCATGTTTGGTTGAAATTGGAAATTTACATTTTTCAGTTTTGTCAGACAATTGCAATATTCTCTCAATAAGCTAATTAGCTCAATTAAAGCATTTCTAGCATGTTTGGTTGAAATTGGAAATTTACATTTTTCAGTTTTGTCAGACGTTTGTAGTATTCTCACAATAAGCTAATTAGCTCAATTGGAGCATTTCTAGCATGTTTGGTTGAAATTGGAAATTTACATTTCTCACTTTTGTCAGACAATTGCAATAATCTCACAACAAGCTAATTAGCTCAATTGGAGCATTTCTAGCATGTTTGGTTGAAATTGGAAATTTACATTTTTCACTTTTGTCAGACATTTGCAACATTCTCTCAATAAGCTAATTAGCTCATTTGGAGCATTTCTAGCATGTTTGGTTGAAATTAGAAGTTTACATTTTTCAGTGTTGTCAGACGTTTGTAATATTCTCACAGTAAGCTAATTAGCTCAATTGGAGCATTTCTAGCATGTTTGGTTGAAATTAGAAGTTTACATTTTTCAGTGTTGTCAGACGTTTGTAATATTCTCACAATAAGCTAATTAGCTCAATTGGAGCATTTCTAGCATGTTTGGTTGAAATTGGAAATTTACATTTTTCAGTTTTGTCAGACGTTTGTAAAACTCTTACAGTAGGCTTATTTGCGCAATTTGAGCATTTCTAGCATGTTTGGTTGAAATTGGAAATTTACATTTTTCACTTTTGTCAGACAATTGCAATATTCTCACAATAAGCTAATTAGCTCAATTGGAGCATTTCTAGCATGTTTGGTTGAAATTGGAAATTTACATTTTTCAGTGTTGTCAGACGTTTGTAATATTCTCACAATAAGCTAATTAGCTCAATTGGAGCATTTCTAGCATGTTTGGTTTAAATTGGAAATTTACATTTTTCACTTTTGTGAGACAATTGCAATATTCTCACAATAAGCTAATTAGCTCAATTGGAGCATTTCTAGCATGTTTGATTGAAATTGGAAATTTACATTTTTCAATTTTGTTAGACGTTTGTAATATTCTCACAATAAGCTAATTAGCTCAATTGGAGCATTTCTAGCATGTTTGGTTGAAATTGGAAATTTACATTTTTCAGTTTTGTCAGACGTTTCTAAAAATCTTACAGTAGGCTTATTTGCGCAAGTTGAGCATTTCTAGCATGTTTGGTTGAAATTGGAAATTTACATTTTTCACTTTTGTCAGACAATTGCAATATTCTCACAATAAGCTAATTAGCTCAATTGGAGCATTTCTAGCATCTTCGGTTGAAATTGGAAATTTAAATTTTTCAGTGTTGTCAGACGTTTGTAATATTCTCACAATAAGCTAATTAGCTCAATTGGAGCATTTCTAGCATGTTTGGTTGAAATTGGAAATTTACATTTTTCACTTTTGTCAGACAATTGCAATAATCTCCCAGTAAGCTAATTAGCTCAATTGGAGCAATTCTAGCATGTTTGGTTGAAATTGGAAATTTACATTTTTCAGTGTTGTCAGACGTTTGTAGTATTCTCACAATAAGCTAATTAGCTCAATTGGAGCATTTCTAGCATGTTTGGTTGAAATTGGAAATTTACATTTTTCAGTTTTGTCAGACGTTTGTAAAATTCTTACAGTAGGCTTATTTGCGCAATTTGAGCATTTCTAGCATGTTTAATTGAAATTGGAAATTTACATTTTTCACTTTTGTCAGACAATTGCAATATTCTCACAATAAGCTAATTAGCTCAATTGGAGCATTTCTAGCATGTTTGGTTGAAATTGGAAATTTACATTTTTCAGTGTTGTCAGACGTTTGTAATATTCTCACAATAAGCTAATTAGCTCAATTGGAGCATTTCTAGCATGTTTAATTGAAATTGGAAAGTTACATTTTTCACTTTTGTCAGACAATTGCAATATTCTCACAATAAGCTAATTAGCTCAATTGGAGCATTTCTAGCATGTTTGGTTGAAATTGGAAATTTACATTTTTCAATTTTGTTAGACGTATGTAATATTCTCACAATAAGCTAATTAGCTCAATTGGAGCATTTCTAGCATGTTTGGTTGAAATTGGAAATTTACATTTTTCAGTTTTGTCAGACACTTGCAATATTCTCTCAATAAGCTAATTAGCTAAATTAAAGCATTTCTAGCATGTTTGGTTGAAATTGGAAATTTACATTTTTCAGTTTTGCCAGACGTTTGTAGTATTCTCACAATAAGCTAATTAGCTCAATTGGAGCATTTCTAGCATGTTTGGTTGAAATTGGAAATTTACATTTCTCACTTTTGTCAGACAATTGCAATAATCTCACAACAAGCTAATTAGCTCAATTGGAGCATTTCTAGCATGTTTGGTTGAAATTGGAAATTTACATTTTTCACTTTTGTCAGACATTTGCAACATTCTCTCAATAAGCTAATTAGCTCATTTGGAGCATTTCTAGCATGTTTGGTTGAAATTAGAAGTTTACATTTTTCAGTGTTGTCAGACGTTTGTAATATTCTCACAATAAGCTAATTAGCTCAATTGGAGCATTTCTAGCATGTTTTGTTGAAATTGGAAATTTACATTTTTCAGTTTCGTCAGACGTTTGTAAAATTCTTACAGTAGGCTTATTTGCGCAATTTGAGCATTTCTAGCATGTTTGGTTGAAATTGGAAATTTACATTTTTCACTTTTGTCAGACAATTGCAATATTCTCACAATAAGCTAATTAGCTCAATTGGAACATTTCTAGCATGTTTGGTTGAAATTGGAAATTTACATTTTTCAGTGTTGTCAGACGTTTGTAATATTCTCACAATAAGCTAATTAGCTCAATTGGAGCATTTCTAGCATGTTTGGTTTAAATTGGAAATTTACATTTTTCACTTTTGTGAGACAATTGCAATATTCTCACAATAAGCTAATTAGCTCAATTGGAGCATTTCTAGCATGTTTGATTGAAATTGGAAATTTACATTTTTCAATTTTGTTAGACGTTTGTAATATTCTCACAATAAGCTAATTAGCTCAATTGGAGCATTTCTAGCATGTTTGGTTGAAATTGGAAATTTACGTTTTTCAGTTTTGTCAGACGTTTGTAAAAATCTTACAGTAGGCTTATTTGCGCAAGTTGAGCATTTCTAGCATGTTTGGTTGAAATTGGAAATTTACATTTTTCACTTTTGTCAGACAATTGCAATATTCTCACAATAAGCTAATTAGCTCAATTGGAGCATTTCTAGCATCTTCGGTTGAAATTGGAAATTTAAATTTTTCAGTGTTGTCAGACGTTTGTAATATTCTCACAATAAGCTAATTAGCTCAATTGGAGCATTTCTAGCATGTTTGGTTGAAATTGGAAATTTACATTTTTCACTTTTGTCAGACAATTGCAATAATCTCACAGTAAGCTAATTAGCTCAATTGGAGCAATTCTAGCATGTTTGGTTGAAATTGGAAATTTATATTTTTCACTTTTGTCAGACATTTGCAATAATCTCACAGTAAGCTAATTAGCTCAATTGGAGCAATTCTAGCATGTTTGGTTGAAATTGGAAATTTACATTTTTCAGTTTTGTCAGACAATTGCAATATTCTCACAATAAGCTAATTAGCTCAGTTGGAGCATTTCTAGCATGTTTGGTTGAAATTGGAAATTTACATTTTTCAATTTTGTTAGACGTTTGTAATATTCTCACAATAAGCTAATTAGCTCAATTGGAGCATTTCTAGCATGTTTGGTTGAAATTGGAAATTTACATTTTTCAGTTTTGTCAGACAATTGCAATATTCTCTCAATAAGCTAATTAGCTCAATTAAAGCATTTCTAGCATGTTTGGTTGAAATTGGAAATTTACATTTTTCAGTTTTGTCAGACGTTTGTAGTATTCTCACAATAAGCTAATTAGCTCAATTGGAGCATTTCTAGCATGTTTGGTTGAAATTGGAAATTTACATTTTTCAGTTTTGTCAGACGTTTGTAAAATTCTTACAGTAGGCTTATTTGCGCAATTTGAGCATTTCTAGCATGTTTAATTGAAATTGGAAATTTACATTTTTCACTTTTGTCAGACAATTGCAATATTCTCACAATAAGCTAATTAGCTCAATTGGAGCATTTCTAGCATGTTTGGTTGAAATTGGAAATTTACATTTTTCAATTTTGTTAGACGTTTGTAATATTCTCACAATAAGCTAATTAGCTCAATTGGAGCATTTCTAGCATGTTTAATTGAAATTGGAAATTTACATTTTTCACTTTTGTCAGACAATTGCAATATTCTCACAATAAGCTAATTAGCTCAATTGGAGCATTTCTAGCATGTTTGGTTGAAATTGGAAATTTACATTTTTCAATTTTGTTAGACGTATGTAATATTCTCACAATAAGCTAATTAGCTCAATTGGAGCATTTCTAGCATGTTTGGTTGAAATTGGAAATTTACATTTTTCAGTTTTGTCAGACAATTGCAATATTCTCTCAATAAGCTAATTAGCTCAATTAAAGCATTTCTAGCATGTTTGGTTGAAATTGGAAATTTACATTTTTCAGTTTTGTCAGACGTTTGTAGTATTCTCACAATAAGCTAATTAGCTCAATTGGAGCATTTCTAGCATGTTTGGTTGAAATTGGAAATTTACATTTCTCACTTTTGTCAGACAATTGCAATAATCTCACAACAAGCTAATTAGCTCAATTGGAGCATTTCTAGCATGTTTGGTTGAAATTGGAAATTTACATTTTTCACTTTTGTCAGACATTTGCAACATTCTCTCAATAAGCTAATTAGCTCATTTGGAGCATTTCTAGCATGTTTGGTTGAAATTAGAAGTTTACATTTTTCAGTGTTGTCAGACGTTTGTAATATTCTCACAGTAAGCTAATTAGCTCAATTGGAGCATTTCTAGCATGTTTGGTTGAAATTAGAAGTTTACATTTTTCAGTGTTGTCAGACGTTTGTAATATTCTCACAATAAGCTAATTAGCTCAATTGGAGCATTTCTAGCATGTTTGGTTGAAATTGGAAATTTACATTTTTCAGTTTTGTCAGACGTTTGTAAAACTCTTACAGTAGGCTTATTTGCGCAATTTGAGCATTTCTAGCATGTTTGGTTGAAATTGGAAATTTACATTTTTCACTTTTGTCAGACAATTGCAATATTCTCACAATAAGCTAATTAGCTCAATTGGAGCATTTCTAGCATGTTTGGTTGAAATTGGAAATTTACATTTTTCAGTGTTGTCAGACGTTTGTAATATTCTCACAATAAGCTAATTAGCTCAATTGGAGCATTTCTAGCATGTTTGGTTTAAATTGGAAATTTACATTTTTCACTTTTGTGAGACAATTGCAATATTCTCACAATAAGCTAATTAGCTCAATTGGAGCATTTCTAGCATGTTTGATTGAAATTGGAAATTTACATTTTTCAATTTTGTTAGACGTTTGTAATATTCTCACAATAAGCTAATTAGCTCAATTGGAGCATTTCTAGCATGTTTGGTTGAAATTGGAAATTTACATTTTTCAGTTTTGTCAGACGTTTCTAAAAATCTTACAGTAGGCTTATTTGCGCAAGTTGAGCATTTCTAGCATGTTTGGTTGAAATTGGAAATTTACATTTTTCACTTTTGTCAGACAATTGCAATATTCTCACAATAAGCTAATTAGCTCAATTGGAGCATTTCTAGCATCTTCGGTTGAAATTGGAAATTTAAATTTTTCAGTGTTGTCAGACGTTTGTAATATTCTCACAATAAGCTAATTAGCTCAATTGGAGCATTTCTAGCATGTTTGGTTGAAATTGGAAATTTACATTTTTCACTTTTGTCAGACAATTGCAATAATCTCACAGTAAGCTAATTAGCTCAATTGGAGCAATTCTAGCATGTTTGGTTGAAATTGGAAATTTACATTTTTCAGTGTTGTCAGACGTTTGTAGTATTCTCACAATAAGCTAATTAGCTCAATTGGAGCATTTCTAGCATGTTTGGTTGAAATTGGAAATTTACATTTTTCAGTTTTGTCAGACGTTTGTAAAATTCTTACAGTAGGCTTATTTGCGCAATTTGAGCATTTCTAGCATGTTTAATTGAAATTGGAAATTTACATTTTTCACTTTTGTCAGACAATTGCAATATTCTCACAATAAGCTAATTAGCTCAATTGGAGCATTTCTAGCATGTTTGGTTGAAATTGGAAATTTACATTTTTCAGTGTTGTCAGACGTTTGTAATATTCTCACAATAAGCTAATTAGCTCAATTGGAGCATTTCTAGCATGTTTAATTGAAATTGGAAAGTTACATTTTTCACTTTTGTCAGACAATTGCAATATTCTCACAATAAGCTAATTAGCTCAATTGGAGCATTTCTAGCATGTTTGGTTGAAATTGGAAATTTACATTTTTCAATTTTGTTAGACGTATGTAATATTCTCACAATAAGCTAATTAGCTCAATTGGAGCATTTCTAGCATGTTTGGTTGAAATTGGAAATTTACATTTTTCAGTTTTGTCAGACACTTGCAATATTCTCTCAATAAGCTAATTAGCTAAATTAAAGCATTTCTAGCATGTTTGGTTGAAATTGGAAATTTACATTTTTCAGTTTTGCCAGACGTTTGTAGTATTCTCACAATAAGCTAATTAGCTCAATTGGAGCATTTCTAGCATGTTTGGTTGAAATTGGAAATTTACATTTCTCACTTTTGTCAGACAATTGCAATAATCTCACAACAAGCTAATTAGCTCAATTGGAGCATTTCTAGCATGTTTGGTTGAAATTGGAAATTTACATTTTTCACTTTTGTCAGACATTTGCAACATTCTCTCAATAAGCTAATTAGCTCATTTGGAGCATTTCTAGCATGTTTGGTTGAAATTAGAAGTTTACATTTTTCAGTGTTGTCAGACGTTTGTAATATTCTCACAATAAGCTAATTAGCTCAATTGGAGCATTTCTAGCATGTTTTGTTGAAATTGGAAATTTACATTTTTCAGTTTCGTCAGACGTTTGTAAAATTCTTACAGTAGGCTTATTTGCGCAATTTGAGCATTTCTAGCATGTTTGGTTGAAATTGGAAATTTACATTTTTCACTTTTGTCAGACAATTGCAATATTCTCACAATAAGCTAATTAGCTCAATTGGAACATTTCTAGCATGTTTGGTTGAAATTGGAAATTTACATTTTTCAGTGTTGTCAGACGTTTGTAATATTCTCACAATAAGCTAATTAGCTCAATTGGAGCATTTCTAGCATGTTTGGTTTAAATTGGAAATTTACATTTTTCACTTTTGTGAGACAATTGCAATATTCTCACAATAAGCTAATTAGCTCAATTGGAGCATTTCTAGCATGTTTGATTGAAATTGGAAATTTACATTTTTCAATTTTGTTAGACGTTTGTAATATTCTCACAATAAGCTAATTAGCTCAATTGGAGCATTTCTAGCATGTTTGGTTGAAATTGGAAATTTACGTTTTTCAGTTTTGTCAGACGTTTGTAAAAATCTTACAGTAGGCTTATTTGCGCAAGTTGAGCATTTCTAGCATGTTTGGTTGAAATTGGAAATTTACATTTTTCACTTTTGTCAGACAATTGCAATATTCTCACAATAAGCTAATTAGCTCAATTGGAGCATTTCTAGCATCTTCGGTTGAAATTGGAAATTTAAATTTTTCAGTGTTGTCAGACGTTTGTAATATTCTCACAATAAGCTAATTAGCTCAATTGGAGCATTTCTAGCATGTTTGGTTGAAATTGGAAATTTACATTTTTCACTTTTGTCAGACAATTGCAATAATCTCACAGTAAGCTAATTAGCTCAATTGGAGCAATTCTAGCATGTTTGGTTGAAATTGGAAATTTATATTTTTCACTTTTGTCAGACATTTGCAATAATCTCACAGTAAGCTAATTAGCTCAATTGGAGCAATTCTAGCATGTTTGGTTGAAATTGGAAATTTACATTTTTCACTTTTGTCAGACAATTGCAATAATCTCACAGTAAGCTAATTAGCTCAATTGGAGCAATTCTAGCATGTTTGGTTGAAATTGGAAATTTACATTTTTGAGTTTTGTCAGACGTTTGTAAAATTCTTACAGTAGGCTTATTTGCGCAATTTGAGCATTTCTAGCATGTTTAATTGAAATTGGAAATTTACATTTTTCACTTTTGTCAGACAATTGCAATATTCTCACAATAAGCTAATTAGCTCAATTGGAGCATTTCTAGCATGTTTGGTTGAAATTGGAAATTTACATTTTTCAGTGTTTTCAGACGTTTGTAATATTCTCACAATAAGCTAATTAGCTCAATTGGAGCATTTCTAGCATGTTTAATTGAAATTGGAAATTTACATTTTTCACTTTTGTCAGACAATTGCATTATTCTCACAATAAGCTAATTAGCTCAATTGGAGCATTTCTAGCATGTTTGGTTGAAATTGGAAATTTACATTTTTCAATTTTGTTAGACGTATGTAATATTCTCACAATAAGCTAATTAGCTCAATTGGAGCATTTCTAGCATGTTTGGTTGAAATTGGAAATTTACATTTTTCAGTTTTGTCAGACAATTGCAATATTCTCTCAATAAGCTAATTAGCTCAATTAAAGCATTTCTAGCATGTTTGGTTGAAATTGGAAATTTACATTTTTCAGTTTTGCCAGACGTTTGTAGTATTCTCACAATAAGCTAATTAGCTCAATTGGAGCATTTCTAGCATGTTTGGTTGAAATTGGAAATTTACATTTCTCACTTTTGTCAGACAATTGCAATAATCTCACAACAAGCTAATTAGCTCAATTGGAGCATTTCTAGCATGTTTGGTTGAAATTGGAAATTTACATTTTTCACTTTTGTCAGACATTTGCAACATTCTCTCAATAAGCTAATTAGCTCATTTGGAGCATTTCTAGCATGTTTGGTTGAAATTAGAAGTTTACATTTTTCAGTGTTGTCAGACGTTTGTAATATTCTCACAATAAGCTAATTAGCTCAATTGGAGCATTTCTAGCATGTTTGGTTGAAATTGGAAATTTACATTTTTCAGTTTTGTCAGACGTTTGTAAAATTCTTACAGTAGGCTTATTTGCGCAATTTGAGCATTTCTAGCATGTTTAATTGAAATTGGAAATTTACATTTTTCACTTTTGTCAGACAATTGCAATATTCTCACAATAAGCTAATTAGCTCAGTTGGAGCATTTCTAGCATGTTTGGTTGAAATTGGAAATTTACATTTTTCAATTTTGTTAGACGTTTGTAATATTCTCACAATAAGCTAATTAGCTCAATTGGAGCATTTCTAGCATGTTTGGTTGAAATTGGAAATTTACATTTTTCAGTTTTGTCAGACAATTGCAATATTCTCTCAATAAGCTAATTAGCTCAATTAAAGCATTTCTAGCATGTTTGGTTGAAATTGGAAATTTACATTTTTCAGTTTTGTCAGACGTTTGTAGTATTCTCACAATAAGCTAATTAGCTCAATTGGAGCATTTTTAGCATGTTTGGTTGAAATTGGAAATTTACATTTTTCAGTTTTGTCAGACGTTTGTAAAATTTTTACAGTAGGCTTATTTGCGCAATTTGAGCATTTCTAGCATGTTTAATTGAAATTGGAAATTTACATTTTTCACTTTTGTCAGACAATTGCAATATTCTCACAATAAGCTAATTAGCTCAATTGGAGCATTTCTAGCATGTTTGGTTGAAATTGGAAATTTACATTTTTCAGTGTTGTCAGACGTTTGTAATATTCTCACAATAAGCTAATTAGCTCAATTGGAGCATTTCTAGCATGTTTAATTGAAATTGGAAATTTACATTTTTCAGTTTTGTCAGACAATTGCAATATTCTCACAATAAGCTAATTAGCTCAGTTGGAGCATTTCTAGCATGTTTGGTTGAAATTGGAAATTTACATTTTTCAATTTTGTTAGACGTTTGTAATATTCTCACAATAAGCTAATTAGCTCAATTGGAGCATTTCTAGCATGTTTGGTTGAAATTGGAAATTTACATTTTTCAGTTTTGTCAGACAATTGCAATATTCTCTCAATAAGCTAATTAGCTCAATTAAAGCATTTCTAGCATGTTTGGTTGAAATTGGAAATTTACATTTTTCAGTTTTGTCAGACGTTTGTAGTATTCTCACAATAAGCTAATTAGCTCAATTGGAGCATTTCTAGCATGTTTGGTTGAAATTGGAAATTTACATTTTTCAGTTTTGTCAGACGTTTGTAAAATTCTTACAGTAGGCTTATTTGCGCAATTTGAGCATTTCTAGCATGTTTAATTGAAATTGGAAATTTACATTTTTCACTTTTGTCAGACAATTGCAATATTCTCACAATAAGCTAATTAGCTCAATTGGAGCATTTCTAGCATGTTTGGTTGAAATTGGAAATTTACATTTTTCAATTTTGTTAGACGTTTGTAATATTCTCACAATAAGCTAATTAGCTCAATTGGAGCATTTCTAGCATGTTTAATTGAAATTGGAAATTTACATTTTTCACTTTTGTCAGACAATTGCAATATTCTCACAATAAGCTAATTAGCTCAATTGGAGCATTTCTAGCATGTTTGGTTGAAATTGGAAATTTACATTTTTCAATTTTGTTAGACGTATGTAATATTCTCACAATAAGCTAATTAGCTCAATTGGAGCATTTCTAGCATGTTTGGTTGAAATTGGAAATTTACATTTTTCAGTTTTGTCAGACAATTGCAATATTCTCTCAATAAGCTAATTAGCTCAATTAAAGCATTTCTAGCATGTTTGGTTGAAATTGGAAATTTACATTTTTCAGTTTTGTCAGACGTTTGTAGTATTCTCACAATAAGCTAATTAGCTCAATTGGAGCATTTCTAGCATGTTTGGTTGAAATTGGAAATTTACATTTCTCACTTTTGTCAGACAATTGCAATAATCTCACAACAAGCTAATTAGCTCAATTGGAGCATTTCTAGCATGTTTGGTTGAAATTGGAAATTTACATTTTTCACTTTTGTCAGACATTTGCAACATTCTCTCAATAAGCTAATTAGCTCATTTGGAGCATTTCTAGCATGTTTGGTTGAAATTAGAAGTTTACATTTTTCAGTGTTGTCAGACGTTTGTAATATTCTCACAGTAAGCTAATTAGCTCAATTGGAGCATTTCTAGCATGTTTGGTTGAAATTAGAAGTTTACATTTTTCAGTGTTGTCAGACGTTTGTAATATTCTCACAATAAGCTAATTAGCTCAATTGGAGCATTTCTAGCATGTTTGGTTGAAATTGGAAATTTACATTTTTCAGTTTTGTCAGACGTTTGTAAAACTCTTACAGTAGGCTTATTTGCGCAATTTGAGCATTTCTAGCATGTTTGGTTGAAATTGGAAATTTACATTTTTCACTTTTGTCAGACAATTGCAATATTCTCACAATAAGCTAATTAGCTCAATTGGAGCATTTCTAGCATGTTTGGTTGAAATTGGAAATTTACATTTTTCAGTGTTGTCAGACGTTTGTAATATTCTCACAATAAGCTAATTAGCTCAATTGGAGCATTTCTAGCATGTTTGGTTTAAATTGGAAATTTACATTTTTCACTTTTGTGAGACAATTGCAATATTCTCACAATAAGCTAATTAGCTCAATTGGAGCATTTCTAGCATGTTTGATTGAAATTGGAAATTTACATTTTTCAATTTTGTTAGACGTTTGTAATATTCTCACAATAAGCTAATTAGCTCAATTGGAGCATTTCTAGCATGTTTGGTTGAAATTGGAAATTTACATTTTTCAGTTTTGTCAGACGTTTCTAAAAATCTTACAGTAGGCTTATTTGCGCAAGTTGAGCATTTCTAGCATGTTTGGTTGAAATTGGAAATTTACATTTTTCACTTTTGTCAGACAATTGCAATATTCTCACAATAAGCTAATTAGCTCAATTGGAGCATTTCTAGCATCTTCGGTTGAAATTGGAAATTTAAATTTTTCAGTGTTGTCAGACGTTTGTAATATTCTCACAATAAGCTAATTAGCTCAATTGGAGCATTTCTAGCATGTTTGGTTGAAATTGGAAATTTACATTTTTCACTTTTGTCAGACAATTGCAATAATCTCACAGTAAGCTAATTAGCTCAATTGGAGCAATTCTAGCATGTTTGGTTGAAATTGGAAATTTACATTTTTCAGTGTTGTCAGACGTTTGTAGTATTCTCACAATAAGCTAATTAGCTCAATTGGAGCATTTCTAGCATGTTTGGTTGAAATTGGAAATTTACATTTTTCAGTTTTGTCAGACGTTTGTAAAATTCTTACAGTAGGCTTATTTGCGCAATTTGAGCATTTCTAGCATGTTTAATTGAAATTGGAAATTTACATTTTTCACTTTTGTCAGACAATTGCAATATTCTCACAATAAGCTAATTAGCTCAATTGGAGCATTTCTAGCATGTTTGGTTGAAATTGGAAATTTACATTTTTCAGTGTTGTCAGACGTTTGTAATATTCTCACAATAAGCTAATTAGCTCAATTGGAGCATTTCTAGCATGTTTAATTGAAATTGGAAAGTTACATTTTTCACTTTTGTCAGACAATTGCAATATTCTCACAATAAGCTAATTAGCTCAATTGGAGCATTTCTAGCATGTTTGGTTGAAATTGGAAATTTACATTTTTCAATTTTGTTAGACGTATGTAATATTCTCACAATAAGCTAATTAGCTCAATTGGAGCATTTCTAGCATGTTTGGTTGAAATTGGAAATTTACATTTTTCAGTTTTGTCAGACACTTGCAATATTCTCTCAATAAGCTAATTAGCTAAATTAAAGCATTTCTAGCATGTTTGGTTGAAATTGGAAATTTACATTTTTCAGTTTTGCCAGACGTTTGTAGTATTCTCACAATAAGCTAATTAGCTCAATTGGAGCATTTCTAGCATGTTTGGTTGAAATTGGAAATTTACATTTCTCACTTTTGTCAGACAATTGCAATAATCTCACAACAAGCTAATTAGCTCAATTGGAGCATTTCTAGCATGTTTGGTTGAAATTGGAAATTTACATTTTTCACTTTTGTCAGACATTTGCAACATTCTCTCAATAAGCTAATTAGCTCATTTGGAGCATTTCTAGCATGTTTGGTTGAAATTAGAAGTTTACATTTTTCAGTGTTGTCAGACGTTTGTAATATTCTCACAATAAGCTAATTAGCTCAATTGGAGCATTTCTAGCATGTTTTGTTGAAATTGGAAATTTACATTTTTCAGTTTCGTCAGACGTTTGTAAAATTCTTACAGTAGGCTTATTTGCGCAATTTGAGCATTTCTAGCATGTTTGGTTGAAATTGGAAATTTACATTTTTCACTTTTGTCAGACAATTGCAATATTCTCACAATAAGCTAATTAGCTCAATTGGAACATTTCTAGCATGTTTGGTTGAAATTGGAAATTTACATTTTTCAGTGTTGTCAGACGTTTGTAATATTCTCACAATAAGCTAATTAGCTCAATTGGAGCATTTCTAGCATGTTTGGTTTAAATTGGAAATTTACATTTTTCACTTTTGTGAGACAATTGCAATATTCTCACAATAAGCTAATTAGCTCAATTGGAGCATTTCTAGCATGTTTGATTGAAATTGGAAATTTACATTTTTCAATTTTGTTAGACGTTTGTAATATTCTCACAATAAGCTAATTAGCTCAATTGGAGCATTTCTAGCATGTTTGGTTGAAATTGGAAATTTACGTTTTTCAGTTTTGTCAGACGTTTGTAAAAATCTTACAGTAGGCTTATTTGCGCAAGTTGAGCATTTCTAGCATGTTTGGTTGAAATTGGAAATTTACATTTTTCACTTTTGTCAGACAATTGCAATATTCTCACAATAAGCTAATTAGCTCAATTGGAGCATTTCTAGCATCTTCGGTTGAAATTGGAAATTTAAATTTTTCAGTGTTGTCAGACGTTTGTAATATTCTCACAATAAGCTAATTAGCTCAATTGGAGCATTTCTAGCATGTTTGGTTGAAATTGGAAATTTACATTTTTCACTTTTGTCAGACAATTGCAATAATCTCACAGTAAGCTAATTAGCTCAATTGGAGCAATTCTAGCATGTTTGGTTGAAATTGGAAATTTATATTTTTCACTTTTGTCAGACATTTGCAATAATCTCACAGTAAGCTAATTAGCTCAATTGGAGCAATTCTAGCATGTTTGGTTGAAATTGGAAATTTACATTTTTCACTTTTGTCAGACAATTGCAATAATCTCACAGTAAGCTAATTAGCTCAATTGGAGCAATTCTAGCATGTTTGGTTGAAATTGGAAATTTACATTTTTCAGTGTTTTCAGACGTTTGTAATATTCTCACAATAAGCTAATTAGCTCAATTGGAGCATTTCTAGCATGTTTGGTTGAAATTGGAAATTTACATTTTTCAATTTTGTTAGACGTATGTAATATTCTCACAATAAGCTAATTAGCTCAATTGGAGCATTTCTAGCATGTTTGGTTGAAATTGGAAATTTACATTTTTCAGTTTTGTCAGACAATTGCAATATTCTCTCAATAAGCTAATTAGCTCAATTAAAGCATTTCTAGCATGTTTGGTTGAAATTGGAAATTTACATTTTTCAGTTTTGCCAGACGTTTGTAGTATTCTCACAATAAGCTAATTAGCTCAATTGGAGCATTTCTAGCATGTTTGGTTGAAATTGGAAATTTACATTTCTCACTTTTGTCAGACAATTGCAATAATCTCACAACAAGCTAATTAGCTCAATTGGAGCATTTCTAGCATGTTTGGTTGAAATTGGAAATTTACATTTTTCACTTTTGTCAGACATTTGCAACATTCTCTCAATAAGCTAATTAGCTCATTTGGAGCATTTCTAGCATGTTTGGTTGAAATTAGAAGTTTACATTTTTCAGTGTTGTCAGACGTTTGTAATATTCTCACAATGAGCTAATTAGCTCAATTGGAGCATTTCTAGCATGTTTTGTTGAAATTGGAAATTTACATTTTTCCGTTTCGTCAGACGTTTGTAAAATTCTTACAGTAGGCTTATTTGCGCAATTTGAGCATTTCTAGCATGTTTGGTTGAAATTGGAAATTTACATTTTTCACTTTTGTCAGACAATTGCAATATTCTCACAATAAGCTAATTAGCTCAATTGGAACATTTTTAGCATGTTTGGTTGAAATTGGAAATTTACATTTTTCAGTGTTGTCAGACGTTTGTAATATTCTCACAATAAGCTAATTAGCTCAATTGGAGCATTTCTAGCATGTTTGGTTTAAATTGGAAATTTACATTTTTCACTTGTGTGAGACAATTGCAATATTCTCACAATAAGCTAATTAGCTCAATTGGAGCATTTCTAGCATGTTTGATTGAAATTGGAAATTTACATTTTTCAATTTTGTTAGACGTTTGTAATATTCTCACAATAAGCTAATTAGCTCAATTGGAGCATTTCTAGCATGTTTGGTTGAAATTGGAAATTTACATTTTTCAGTTTTGTCAGACGTTTGTAAAAATCTTACAGTAGGCTTATTTGCGCAAGTTGAGCATTTCTAGCATGTTTGGTTGAAATTGGAAATTTACATTTTTCACTTTTGTCAGACAATTGCAATATTCTCACAATAAGCTAATTAGCTCAATTGGAGCATTTCTAGCATCTTCGGTTGAAATTGGAAATTTAAATTTTTCAGTGTTGTCAGACGTTTGTAATATTCTCACAATAAGCTAATTAGCTCAATTGGAGCATTTCTAGCATGTTTGGTTGAAATTGGAAATTTACATTTTTCACTTTTGTCAGACAATTGCAATAATCTCACAGTAAGCTAATTAGCTCAATTGGAGCAATTCTAGCATGTTTGGTTGAAATTGGAAATTTATATTTTTCACTTTTGTCAGACAATTGCAATATTCTCTCAATAAGCTAATTAGCTCATTTGGAGCATTTCTAGCATGTTTGGTTGAAATTGGAAATTTACATTTTTCACTTTTGTCAGACAATTGCAATATTCTCACAATAAGCTAATTAGCTCAATTGGAGCATTTCTAGCATGTTTGGTTGAAATTGGAAATTCACATTTTTCAGTGTTGTCAGACGTTTGTAATATTCTCACAATAAGCTAATTAGCTCAATTGGAGCATTTCTAGCATGTTTGGTTGAAATTGGAAATTTACATTTTTCAGTTTTGTCAGACGTTTGTAGTATTCTCACAATAAGCTAATTAGCTCAATTGGAGCATTTCTAGCATGTTTGGTTGAAATTGGAAATTTACATTTTTCACTTTTGTCAGACATTTGCAATATTCTCTCAATAAGCTAATTAGCTCATTTAGAGCATTTCTAGCATGTTTGGTTGAAATTAGAAATTTACATTTTTCAGTGTTGTCAGACGTTTGTAATATTCTCACAATAAGCTAATTAGCTCAATTGGAGCATTTCTAGCATGTTTGGTTGAAATTGGAAATTTACATTTTTCACTTTTGTCAGACAATTGCAATAATCTCACAGTAAGCTAATTAGCTCAATTGGAGCAATTCTAGCATGTTTGGTTGAAATTGGAAATTTATATTTTTCACTTTTGTCAGACAATTGCAATATTCTCTCAATAAGCTAATTAGCTCATTTGGAGCATTTCTAGCATGTTTGGTTGAAATTGGAAATTTACATTTTTCACTTTTGTCAGACAATTGCAATATTCTCACAATAAGCTAATTAGCTCAATTGGAGCATTCCTAGCATGTTTGGTTTAAATTGGAAATTTACATTTTTCACTTTTGTGAGACAATTGCAATATTCTCACAATAAGCTAATTAGCTCAATTGGAGCATTTCTAGCATGTTTGATTGAAATTGGAAATTTACATTTTTCAATTCTGTTAGACGTTTGTAATATTCTCACAATAAGCTAATTAGCTCAATTGGAGCATTTCTAGCATGTTTGGTTGAAATTGGAAATTTACATTTTTCAGTTTTGTCAGACGTTTGTAAAATTCTTACAGTAGGCTTATTTGCGCAATTTGAGCATTTCTAGCATGTTTAATTGAAATTGGAAATTTACATTTTTCACTTTTGTCAGACAATTGCAATATTCTCACAATAAGCTAATTAGCTCAATTGGAGCATTTCTAGCATGTTTGGTTGAAATTGGAAATTTACATTTTTCAGTGTTGTCAGACGTTTGTAATATTCTCACAATAAGCTAATTAGCTCAATTGGAGCATTTCTAGCATGTTTAATTGAAATTGGAAATTTACATTTTTCACTTTTGTCAGACAATTGCAATATTCTCACAATAAGCTAATTAGCTCAATTGGAGCATTTCTAGCATGTTTGGTTGAAATTGGAAATTTACATTTTTCAATTTTGTTAGACGTATGTAATATTCTCACAATAAGCTAATTAGCTCAATTGGAGCATTTCTAGCATGTTTGGTTGAAATTGGAAATTTACATTTTTCAGTTTTGTCAGACAATTGCAATATTCTCTCAATAAGCTAATTAGCTCAATTAAAGCATTTCTAGCATGTTTGGTTTAAATTGGAAATTTACATTTTTCAGTTTTGTGAGACAATTGCAATATTCTCACAATAAGCTAATTAGCTCAATTGGAGCATTTCTAGCATGTTTGGTTGAAATTGGAAATTTACATTTTTCACTTTTGTCAGACAATTGCAATAATCTCACAACAAGCTAATTAGCTCAATTGGAGCATTTCTAGCATGTTTGGTTGAAATTGGAAATTTACATTTTTCACTTTTGTCAGACATTTGCAACATTCTCTCAATAAGCTTTTTCAGTTTATTTCTCATTTTTCAGTTTCGTCAGACGTTTGTAAAATTCTTACAGTAGGCTTATTTGCGCAATTTGAGCATTTCTAGCATGTTTGGTTGAAATTGGAAATTTACATTTTTCACTTTTGTCAGACAATTGCAATATTCTCACAATAAGCTAATTAGCTCAATTGGAACATTTCTAGCATGTTTGGTTGAAATTGGAAATTTACATTTTTCAGTGTTGTCAGACGTTTGTAATATTCTCACAATAAGCTAATTAGCTCAATTGGAGCATTTCTAGCATGTTTGGTTTAAATTGGAAATTTACATTTTTCACTTTTGTGAGACAATTGCAATATTCTCACAATAAGCTAATTAGCTCAATTGGAGCATTTCTAGCATGTTTGATTGAAATTGGAAATTTACATTTTTCAATTTTGTTAGACGTTTGTAATATTCTCACAATAAGCTAATTAGCTCAATTGGAGCATTTCTAGCATGTTTGGTTGAAATTGGAAATTTACTTTTTTCAGTTTTGTCAGACGTTTGTAAAAATCTTACAGTAGGCTTATTTGCGCAAGTTGAGCATTTCTAGCATGTTTGGTTGAAATTGGAAATTTACATTTTTCACTTTTGTCAGACAATTGCAATATTCTCACAATAAGCTAATTAGCTCAATTGGAGCATTTCTAGCATCTTCGGTTGAAATTGGAAATTTAAATTTTTCAGTGTTGTCAGACGTTTGTAATATTCTCACAATAAGCTAATTAGCTCAATTGGAGCATTTCTAGCATGTTTGGTTGAAATTGGAAATTTACATTTTTCACTTTTGTCAGACAATTGCAATAATCTCACAGTAAGCTAATTAGCTCAATTGGAGCAATTCTAGCATGTTTGGTTGAAATTGGAAATTTACATTTTTCACTTTTGTCAGACAATTGCAATAATCTCACAGTAAGCTAATTAGCTCAATTGGAGCAATTCTAGCATGTTTGGTTGAAATTGGAAATTTACATTTTTCACTTTTGTCAGACAATTGCAATAATCTCACAGTAAGCTAATTAGCTCAATTGGAGCAATTCTAGCATGTTTGGTTGAAATTGGAAATTTATATTTTTCACTTTTGTCAGACATTTGCAATAATCTCACAGTAAGCTAATTAGCTCAATTGGAGCAATTCTAGCATGTTTGGTTGAAATTGGAAATTTATATTTTTCACTTTTGTCAGACAATTGCAATATTCTCTCAATAAGCTAATTAGCTCATTTGGAGCATTTCTAGCATGTTTGGTTGAAATTGGAAATTTACATTTTTCACTTTTGTCAGACAATTGCAATATTCTCACAATAAGCTAATTAGCTCAATTGGAGCATTCCTAGCATGTTTGGTTTAAATTGGAAATTTACATTTTTCACTTTTGTGAGACAATTGCAATATTCTCACAATAAGCTAATTAGCTCAATTGGAGCATTTCTAGCATGTTTGATTGAAATTGGAAATTTACATTTTTCAATTTTGTTAGACGTTTGTAATATTCTCACAATAAGCTAATTAGCTCAATTGGAGCATTTCTAGCATGTTTGGTTGAAATTGGAAATTTACATTTTTCAGTTTTGTCAGACGTTTGTAAAATTCTTACAGTAGGCTTATTTGCGCAATTTGAGCATTTCTAGCATGTTTAATTGAAATTGGAAATTTACATTTTTCAGTTTTGTCAGACGTTTGTAAAATTCTTACAGTAGGCTTATTTGCGCAATTTGAGCATTTCTAGCATGTTTAATTGAAATTGGAAATTTACATTTTTCACTTTTGTCAGACAATTGCAATATTCTCACAATAAGCTAATTAGCTCAATTGGAGCATTTCTAGCATGTTTGGTTGAAATTGGAAATTTACATTTTTCAGTGTTGTCAGACGTTTGTAATATTCTCACAATAAGCTAATTAGCTCAATTGGAGCATTTCTAGCATGTTTAATTGAAATTGGAAATTTACATTTTTCACTTTTGTCAGACAATTGCAATATTCTCACAATAAGCTAATTAGCTCAATTGGAGCATTTCTAGCATGTTTGGTTGAAATTGGAAATTTACATTTTTCAATTTTGTTAGACGTATGTAATATTCTCACAATAAGCTAATTAGCTCAATTGGAGCATTTCTAGCATGTTTGGTTGAAATTGGAAATTTACATTTTTCAGTTTTGTCAGACAATTGCAATATTCTCTCAATAAGCTAATTAGCTCAATTAAAGCATTTCTAGCATGTTTGGTTTAAATTGGAAATTTACATTTTTCAGTTTTGTGAGACAATTGCAATATTCTCACAATGAGCTAATTAGCTCAATTGGAGCATTTCTAGCATGTTTGGTTGAAATTGGAAATTTACATTTTTCACTTTTGTCAGACAATTGCAATAATCTCACAACAAGCTAATTAGCTCAATTGGAGCATTTCTAGCATGTTTGGTTGAAATTGGAAATTTACATTTTTCACTTTTGTCAGACATTTGCAACATTCTCTCAATAAGCTTTTTCAGTTGATTTCTCATTTTTCAGTTTCGTCAGACGTTTGTAAAATTCTTACAGTAGGCTTATTTGCGCAATTTGAGCATTTCTAGCATGTTTGGTTGAAATTGGAAATTTACATTTTTCACTTTTGTCAGACAATTGCAATATTCTCACAATAAGCTAATTAGCTCAATTGGAACATTTCTAGCATGTTTGGTTGAAATTGGAAATTTACATTTTTCAGTGTTGTCAGACGTTTGTAATATTCTCACAATAAGCTAATTAGCTCAATTGGAGCATTTCTAGCATGTTTGGTTTAAATTGGAAATTTACATTTTTCACTTTTGTGAGACAATTGCAATATTCTCACAATAAGCTAATTAGCTCAATTGGAGCATTTCTAGCATGTTTGATTGAAATTGGAAATTTACATTTTTCAATTTTGTTAGACGTTTGTAATATTCTCACAATAAGCTAATTAGCTCAATTGGAGCATTTCTAGCATGTTTGGTTGAAATTGGAAATTTACTTTTTTCAGTTTTGTCAGACGTTTGTAAAAATCTTACAGTAGGCTTATTTGCGCAAGTTGAGCATTTCTAGCATGTTTGGTTGAAATTGGAAATTTACATTTTTCACTTTTGTCAGACAATTGCAATATTCTCACAATAAGCTAATTAGCTCAATTGGAGCATTTCTAGCATCTTCGGTTGAAATTGGAAATTTAAATTTTTCAGTGTTGTCAGACGTTTGTAATATTCTCACAATAAGCTAATTAGCTCAATTGGAGCATTTCTAGCATGTTTGGTTGAAATTGGAAATTTACATTTTTCACTTTTGTCAGACAATTGCAATAATCTCACAGTAAGCTAATTAGCTCAATTGGAGCAATTCTAGCATGTTTGGTTGAAATTGGAAATTTATATTTTTCACTTTTGTCAGACATTTGCAATAATCTCACAGTAAGCTAATTAGCTCAATTGGAGCAATTCTAGCATGTTTGGTTGAAATTGGAAATTTACATTTTTCACTTTTGTCAGACAATTGCAATAATCTCACAGTAAGCTAATTAGCTCAATTGGAGCAATTCTAGCATGTTTGGTTGAAATTGGAAATTTACATTTTTCACTTTTGTCAGACAATTGCAATAATCTCACAGTAAGCTAATTAGCTCAATTGGAGCAATTCTAGCATGTTTGGTTGAAATTGGAAATTTATATTTTTCACTTTTGTCAGACATTTGCAATAATCTCACAGTAAGCTAATTAGCTCAATTGGAGCAATTCTAGCATGTTTGGTTGAAATTGGAAATTTATATTTTTCACTTTTGTCAGACAATTGCAATATTCTCTCAATAAGCTAATTAGCTCATTTGGAGCATTTCTAGCATGTTTGGTTGAAATTAGAAATTTACATTTTTCACTTTTGTCAGACAATTGCAATATTCTCACAATAAGCTAATTAGCTCAATTGGAGCATTCCTAGCATGTTTGGTTTAAATTGGAAATTTACATTTTTCACTTTTGTGAGACAATTGCAATATTCTCACAATAAGCTAATTAGCTCAATTGGAGCATTTCTAGCATGTTTGATTGAAATTGGAAATTTACATTTTTCAATTTTGTTAGACGTTTGTAATATTCTCACAATAAGCTAATTAGCTCAATTGGAGCATTTCTAGCATGTTTGGTTGAAATTGGAAATTTACATTTTTCAGTTTTGTCAGACGTTTGTAAAATTCTTACAGTAGGCTTATTTGCGCAATTTGAGCATTTCTAGCATGTTTAATTGAAATTGGAAATTTACATTTTTCACTTTTGTCAGACAATTGCAATATTCTCACAATAAGCTAATTAGCTCAATTGGAGCATTTCTAGCATGTTTGGTTGAAATTGGAAATTTACATTTTTCAGTGTTGTCAGACGTTTGTAATATTCTCACAATAAGCTAATTAGCTCAATTGGAGCATTTCTAGCATGTTTAATTGAAATTGGAAATTTACATTTTTCACTTTTGTCAGACAATTGCAATATTCTCACAATAAGCTAATTAGCTCAATTGGAGCATTTCTAGCATGTTTGGTTGAAATTGGAAATTTACATTTTTCAATTTTGTTAGACGTATGTAATATTCTCACAATAAGCTAATTAGCTCAATTGGAGCATTTCTAGCATGTTTGGTTGAAATTGGAAATTTACATTTTTCAGTTTTGTCAGACAATTGCAATATTCTCTCAATAAGCTAATTAGCTCAATTAAAGCATTTCCAGCATGTTTGGTTTAAATTGGAAATTTACATTTTTCAGTTTTGTGAGACAATTGCAATATTCTCACAATAAGCTAATTAGCTCAATTGGAGCATTTCTAGCATGTTTGGTTGAAATTGGAAATTTACATTTTTCACTTTTGTCAGACAATTGCAATAATCTCACAACAAGCTAATTAGCTCAATTGGAGCATTTCTAGCATGTTTGGTTGAAATTGGAAATTTACATTTTTCACTTTTGTCAGACATTTGCAACATTCTCTCAATAAGCTTTTTCAGTTTATTTCTCATTTTTCAGTTTCGTCAGACGTTTGTAAAATTCTTACAGTAGGCTTATTTGCGCAATTTGAGCATTTCTAGCATGTTTGGTTGAAATTGGAAATTTACATTTTTCACTTTTGTCAGACAATTGCAATATTCTCACAATAAGCTAATTAGCTCAATTGGAACATTTCTAGCATGTTTGGTTGAAATTGGAAATTTACATTTTTCAGTGTTGTCAGACGTTTGTAATATTCTCACAATAAGCTAATTAGCTCAATTGGAGCATTTCTAGCATGTTTGGTTTAAATTGGAAATTTACATTTTTCACTTTTGTGAGACAATTGCAATATTCTCACAATAAGCTAATTAGCTCAATTGGAGCATTTCTAGCATGTTTGATTGAAATTGGAAATTTACATTTTTCAATTTTGTTAGACGTTTGTAATATTCTCACAATAAGCTAATTAGCTCAATTGGAGCATTTCTAGCATGTTTGGTTGAAATTGGAAATTTACGTTTTTCAGTTTTGTCAGACGTTTGTAAAAATCTTACAGTAGGCTTATTTGCGCAAGTTGAGCATTTCTAGCATGTTTGGTTGAAATTGGAAATTTACATTTTTCACTTTTGTCAGACAATTGCAATATTCTCACAATAAGCTAATTAGCTCAATTGGAGCATTTCTAGCATCTTCGGTTGAAATTGGAAATTTAAATTTTTCAGTGTTGTCAGACGTTTGTAATATTCTCACAATAAGCTAATTAGCTCAATTGGAGCATTTCTAGCATGTTTGGTTGAAAATGGAAATTTACATTTTTCACTTTTGTCAGACAATTGCAATAATCTCACAGTAAGCTAATTAGCTCAATTGGAGCAATTCTAGCATGTTTGGTTGAAATTGGAAATTTATATTTTTCACTTTTGTCAGACATTTGCAATAATCTCACAGTAAGCTAATTAGCTCAATTGGAGCAATTCTAGCATGTTTGGTTGAAATTGGAAATTTACATTTTTCACTTTTGTCAGACAATTGCAATAATCTCACAGTAAGCTAATTAGCTCAATTGGAGCAATTCTAGCATGTTTGGTTGAAATTGGAAATTTACATTTTTCAGTGTTGTCAGACGTTTGTAGTATTCTCACAATAAGCTAATTAGCTCAATTGGAGCATTTCTAGCATGTTTGGTTGAAATTGGAAATTTACATTTTTCAGTTTTGTCAGACGTTTGTAAAATTCTTACAGTAGGCTTATTTGCGCAATTTGAGCATTTCTAGCATGTTTAATTGAAATTGGAAATTTACATTTTTCACTTTTGTCAGACAATTGCAATATTCTCACAATAAACTAATTAGCTCAATTGGAGCATTTCTAGCATGTTTGGTTGAAATTGGAAATTTACATTTTTCAGTGTTGTCAGACGTTTGTAATATTCTCACAATAAGCTAATTAGCTCAATTGGAGCATTTCTAGCATGTTTAATTGAAATTGGAAAGTTACATTTTTCACTTTTGTCAGACGTTTGTAAAAATCTTACAGTAGGCTTATTTGCGCAAGTTGAGCATTTCTAGCATGTTTGGTTGAAATTGGAAATTTACATTTTTCACTTTTGTCAGACAATTGCAATATTCTCACAATAAGCTAATTAGCTCAATTGGAGCATTTCTAGCATCTTCGGTTGAAAATGGAAATTTAAATTTTTCAGTGTTGTCAGACGTTTGTAATATTCTCACAATAAGCTAATTAGCTCAATTGGAGCATTTCTAGCATGTTTGGTTGAAATTGGAAATTTACATTTTTCACTTTTGTCAGACAATTGCAATAATCTCACAGTAAGCTAATTAGCTCAATTGGAGCAATTCTAGCATGTTTGGTTGAAATTGGAAATTTATATTTTTCACTTTTGTCAGACATTTGCAATAATCTCACAGTAAGCTAATTAGCTCAATTGGAGCAATTCTAGCATGTTTGGTTGAAATTGGAAATTTACATTTTTCACTTTTGTCAGACAATTGCAATAATCTCACAGTAAGCTAATTAGCTCAATTGGAGCAATTCTAGCATGTTTGGTTGAAATTGGAAATTTACATTTTTCAGTGTTGTCAGACGTTTGTAGTATTCTCACAATAAGCTAATTAGCTCAATTGGAGCATTTCTAGCATGTTTGGTTGAAATTGGAAATTTACATTTTTCAGTTTTGTCAGACGTTTGTAAAATTCTTACAGTAGGCTTATTTGCGCATTTTGAGCATTTCTAGCATGTTTAATTGAAATTGGAAATTTACATTTTTCACTTTTGTCAGACAATTGCAATATTCTCACAATAAGCTAATTAGCTCAATTGGAGCATTTCTAGCATGTTTGGTTGAAATTGGAAATTTACATTTTTCAGTGTTGTCAGACGTTTGTAATATTCTCACAATAAGCTAATTAGCTCAATTGGAGCATTTCTAGCATGTTTAATTGAAATTGGAAAGTTACATTTTTCACTTTTGTCAGACAATTGCAATATTCTCACAATAAGCTAATTAGCTCAATTGGAGCATTTCTAGCATGTTTGGTTGAAATTGGAAATTTACATTTTTCAATTTTGTTAGACGTATGTAATATTCTCACAATAAGCTAATTAGCTCAATTGGAGCATTTCTAGCATGTTTGGTTGAAATTGGAAATTTACATTTTTCACTTTTGTCAGACATTTGCAACATTCTCTCAATAAGCTAATTAGCTCATTGCGAGCATTTCTAGCATGTTTGGTTGAAATTAAAAGTTTACATTTTTCAGTGTTGTCAGACGTTTGTAATATTCTCACAATAAGCTAATTAGCTCAATTGGAGCATTTCTAGCATGTTTTGTTGAAATTGGAAATTTACATTTTTCAGTTTCGTCAGACGTTTGTAAAATTCTTACAGTAGGCTTATTTGCGCAATTTGAGCATTTCTAGCATGTTTGGTTGAAATTGGAAATTTACATTTTTCACTTTTGTCAGACAATTGCAATATTCTCACAATAAGCTAATTAGCTCAATTGGAACATTTCTAGCATGTTTGGTTGAAATTGGAAATTTACATTTTTCAGTGTTGTCAGACGTTTGTAATATTCTCACAATAAGCTAATTAGCTCAATTGGAGCATTTCTAGCATGTTTGGTTTAAATTGGAAATTTACATTTTTCACTTTTGTGAGACAATTGCAATATTCTCACAATAAGCTAATTAGCTCAATTGGAGCATTTCTAGCATGTTTGATTGAAATTGGAAATTTACATTTTTCAATTTTGTTAGACGTTTGTAATATTCTCACAATAAGCTAATTAGCTCAATTGGAGCATTTCTAGCATGTTTGGTTGAAATTGGAAATTTACATTTTTCAGTTTTGTCAGACGTTTGTAAAAATCTTACAGTAGGCTTATTTGCGCAAGTTGAGCATTTCTAGCATGTTTGGTTGAAATTGGAAATTTAAATTTTTCAGTGTTGTCAGACGTTTGTAATATTCTCACAATAAGCTAATTAGCTCAATTGGAGCATTTCTAGCATGTTTGGTTGAAATTGGAAATTTACATTTTTCACTTTTGTCAGACAATTGCAATAATCTCACAGTAAGCTAATTAGCTCAATTGGAGCAATTCTAGCATGTTTGGTTGAAATTGGAAATTTATATTTTTCACTTTTGTCAGACAATTGCAATATTCTCTCAATAAGCTAATTAGCTCATTTGGAGCATTTCTAGCATGTTTGGTTGAAATTGGAAATTTACATTTTTCACTTTTGTCAGACAATTGCAATATTCTCACAATAAGCTAATTAGCTCAATTGGAGCATTTCTAGCATGTTTGGTTGAAATTGGAAATTTACATTTTTCAGTGTTGTCAGACGTTTGTAATATTCTCACAATAAGCTAATTAGCTCAATTGGAGCATTTCTAGCATGTTTGGTTGAAATTGGAAATTTACATTTTTCAGTTTTGTCAGACGTTTGTAGTATTCTCACAACAAGCTAATTAGCTCAATTGGAGCATTTCTAGCATGTTTGGTTGAAATTGGAAATTTACATTTTTCACTTTTGTCAGACATTTGCAATATTCTCTCAATAAGCTAATTAGCTCATTTAGAGCATTTCTAGCATGTTTGGTTGAAATTAGAAATTTACATTTTTCAGTGTTGTCAGACGTTTGTAATATTCTCACAATAAGCTAATTAGCTCAATTGGAGCATTTCTAGCATGTTTGGTTGAAATTGGAAATTTACATTTTTCACTTTTGTCAGACAATTGCAATAATCTCACAGTAAGCTAATTAGCTCAATTGGAGCAATTCTAGCATGTTTGGTTGAAATTGGAAATTTATATTTTTCACTTTTGTCAGACAATTGCAATATTCTCTCAATAAGCTAATTAGCTCATTTGGAGCATTTCTAGCATGTTTGGTTGAAATTGAAAATTTACATTTTTCACTTTTGTCAGACAATTGCAATATTCTCACAATAAGCTAATTAGCTCAATTGGAGCATTCCTAGCATGTTTGGTTTAAATTGGAAATTTACATTTTTCACTTTTGTGAGACAATTGCAATATTCTCACAATAAGCTAATTAGCTCAATTGGAGCATTTCTAGCATGTTTGATTGAAATTGGAAATTTACATTTTTCAATTTTGTTAGACGTTTGTAATATTCTCACAATAAGCTAATTAGCTCAATTGGAGCATTTCTAGCATGTTTGGTTGAAATTGGAAATTTACATTTTTCAGTTTTGTCAGACGTTTGTAAAATTCTTACAGTAGGCTTATTTGCGCAATTTGAGCATTTCTAGCATGTTTAATTGAAATTGGAAATTTACATTTTTCACTTTTGTCAGACAATTGCAATATTCTCACAATAAGCTAATTAGCTCAATTGGAGCATTTCTAGCATGTTTGGTTGAAATTGGAAATTTACATTTTTCAGTGTTGTCAGACGTTTGTAATATTCTCACAATAAGCTAATTAGCTCAATTGGAGCATTTCTAGCATGTTTAATTGAAATTGGAAATTTACATTTTTCACTTTTGTCAGACAATTGCAATATTCTCACAATAAGCTAATTAGCTCAATTGGAGCATTTCTAGCATGTTTGGTTGAAATTGGAAATTTACATTTTTCAGTTTTGTCAGACAATTGCAATATTCTCTCAATAAGCTAATTAGCTCAATTAAAGCATTTCTAGCATGTTTGGTTTAAATTGGAAATTTACATTTTTCAGTTTTGTGAGACAATTGCAATATTCTCTCAATAAGCTAATTAGCTCAATTGGAGCATTTCTAGCATGTTTGGTTGAAATTGGAAATTTACATTTTTCAGTGTTGTCAGACGTTTGTAATATTCTCACAATAAGCTAATTAGCTCAATTGGAGCATTTCTAGCATGTTTAATTGAAATTGGAAATTTACATTTTTCACTTTTGTCAGACAATTGCAATATTCTCACAATAAGCTAATTAGCTCAATTGGAGCATTTCTAGCATGTTTGGTTGAAATTGGAAATTTACATTTTTCAGTTTTGTCAGACAATTGCAATATTCTCTCAATAAGCTAATTAGCTCAATTAAAGCATTTCTAGCATGTTTGGTTTAAATTGGAAATTTACATTTTTCAGTTTTGTGAGACAATTGCAATATTCTCACAATAAGCTAATTAGCTCAATTGGAGCATTTCTAGCATGTTTGGTTGAAATTGGAAATTTACATTTTTCAATTTTGTTAGACGTTTGTAATATTCTCACAATAAGCTAATTAGCTCAATTGGAGCATTTCTAGCATGTTTGGTTGAAATTGGAAATTTACATTTTTCAGTTTTGTCAGACGTTTGTAAAATTCTTACAGTAGGCTTATTTGCGCAATTTGAGCATTTCTAGCATGTTTAATTGAAATTGGAAATTTACATTTTTCACTTTTGTCAGACAATTGCAATATTCTCACAATAAGCTAATTAGCTCAATTGGAGCATTTCTAGCATGTTTGGTTGAAATTAGAAGTTTACATTTTTCAGTGTTGTCAGACGTTTGTAATATTCTCACAATAAGCTAATTAGCTCAATTGGAGCATTTCTAGCATGTTTGGTTGAAATTGGAAATTTACATTTTTCAGTTTTGTCAGACGTTTGTAAAACTCTTACAGTAGGCTTATTTGCGCAATTTGAGCATTTCTAGCATGTTTGGTTGAAATTGGAAATTTACATTTTTCACTTTTGTCAGACAATTGCAATATTCTCACAATAAGCTAATTAGCTCAATTGGAGCATTTCTAGCATGTTTGGTTGAAATTGGAAATTTACATTTTTCAGTGTTGTCAGACGTTTGTAATATTCTCACAATAAGCTAATTAGCTCAATTGGAGCATTTCTAGCATGTTTGGTTTAAATTGGAAATTTACATTTTTCACTTTTGTGAGACAATTGCAATATTCTCACAATAAGCTAATTAGCTCAATTGGAGCATTTCTAGCATGTTTGATTGAAATTGGAAATTTACATTTTTCAATTTTGTTAGACGTTTGTAATATTCTCACAATAAGCTAATTAGCTCAATTGGAGCATTTCTAGCATGTTTGGTTGAAATTGGAAATTTACATTTTTCAGTTTTGTCAGACGTTTGTAAAAATCTTACAGTAGGCTTATTTGCGCAAGTTGAGCATTTCTAGCATGTTTGGTTGAAATTGGAAATTTACATTTTTCACTTTTGTCAGACAATTGCAATATTCTCACAATAAGCTAATTAGCTCAATTGGAGCATTTCTAGCATCTTCGGTTGAAATTGGAAATTTAAATTTTTCAGTGTTGTCAGACGTTTGTAATATTCTCACAATAAGCTAATTAGCTCAATTGGAGCATTTCTAGCATGTTTGGTTGAAATTGGAAATTTACATTTTTCACTTTTGTCAGACAATTGCAATAATCTCACAGTAAGCTAATTAGCTCAATTGGAGCAATTCTAGCATGTTTGGTTGAAATTGGAAATTTACATTTTTCAGTGTTGTCAGACGTTTGTAGTATTCTCACAATAAGCTAATTAGCTCAATTGGAGCATTTCTAGCATGTTTGGTTGAAATTGGAAATTTACATTTTTCAGTTTTGTCAGACGTTTGTAAAATTCTTACAGTAGGCTTATTTGCGCAATTTGAGCATTTCTAGCATGTTTAATTGAAATTGGAAATTTACAATTTTCACTTTTGTCAGACAATTGCAATATTCTCACAATAAGCTAATTAGCTCAATTGGAGCATTTCTAGCATGTTTGGTTGAAATTGGAAATTTACATTTTTCAGTGTTGTCAGACGTTTGTAATATTCTCACAATAAGCTAATTAGCTCAATTGGAGCATTTCTAGCATGTTTAATTGAAATTGGAAAGTTACATTTTTCACTTTTGTCAGACAATTGCAATATTCTCACAATAAGCTAATAAGCTCAATTGGAGCATTTCTAGCATGTTTGGTTGAAATTGGAAATTTACATTTTTCAATTTTGTTAGACGTATGTAATATTCTCACAATAAGCTAATTAGCTCAATTGGAGCATTTCTAGCATGTTTGGTTGAAATTGGAAATTTACATTTTTCAGTTTTGTCAGACACTTGCAATATTCTCTCAATAAGCTAATTATCTCAATTAAAGCATTTCTAGCATGTTTGGTTGAAATTGGAAATTTACATTTTTCAGTTTTGCCAGACGTTTGTAGTATTCTCACAATAAGCTAATTAGCTCAATTGGAGCATTTCTAGCATGTTTGGTTGAAATTGGAAATTTACATTTCTCACTTTTGTCAGACAATTGCAATAATCTCACAACAAGCTAATTAGCTCAATTGGAGCATTTCTAGCATGTTTGGTTGAAATTGGAAATTTACATTTTTCACTTTTGTCAGACATTTGCAACATTCTCTCAATAAGCTAATTAGCTCATTTGGAGCATTTCTAGCATGTTTGGTTGAAATTAGAAGTTTACATTTTTCAGTGTTGTCAGACGTTTGTAATATTCTCACAATAAGCTAATTAGCTCAATTGGAGCATTTCTAGCATGTTTTGTTGAAATTGGAAATTTACATTTTTCAGTTTCGTCAGACGTTTGTAAAATTCTTACAGTAGGCTTATTTGCGCAATTTGAGCATTTCTTGCATGTTTGGTTGAAATTGGAAATTTACATTTTTCACTTTTGTCAGACAATTGCAATATTCTCACAATAAGCTAATTAGCTCAATTGGAACATTTCTAGCATGTTTGGTTGAAATTGGAAATTTACATTTTTCAGTGTTGTCAGACGTTTGTAATATTCTCACAATAAGCTAATTAGCTCAATTGGAGCATTTCTAGCATGTTTGGTTTAAATTGGAAATTTACATTTTTCACTTTTGTGAGACAATTGCAATATTCTCACAATAAGCTAATTAGCTCAATTGGAGCATTTCTAGCATGTTTGATTGAAATTGGAAATTTACATTTTTCAATTTTGTTAGACGTTTGTAATATTCTCACAATAAGCTAATTAGCTCAATTGGAGCATTTCTAGCATGTTTGGTTGAAATTGGAAATTTACGTTTTTCAGTTTTGTCAGACGTTTGTAAAAATCTTACAGTAGGCTTATTTGCGCAAGTTGAGCATTTCTAGCATGTTTGGTTGAAATTGGAAATTTACATTTTTCACTTTTGTCAGACAATTGCAATATTCTCACAATAAGCTAATTAGCTCAATTGGAGCATTTCTAGCATCTTCGGTTGAAATTGGAAATTTAAATTTTTCAGTGTTGTCAGACGTTTGTAATATTCTCACAATAAGCTAATTAGCTCAATTGGAGCATTTCTAGCATGTTTGGTTGAAATTGGAAATTTACATTTTTCACTTTTGTCAGACAATTGCAACAATCTCACAGTAAGCTAATTAGCTCAATTGGAGCAATTCTAGCATGTTTGGTTGAAATTGGAAATTTATATTTTTCACTTTTGTCAGACATTTGCAATAATCTCACAGTAAGCTAATTAGCTCAATTGGAGCAATTCTAGCATGTTTGGTTGAAATTGGAAATTTACATTTTTCACTTTTGTCAGACAATTGCAATAATCTCACAGTAAGCTAATTAGCTCAATTGGAGCAATTCTAGCATGTTTGGTTGAAATTGGAAATTTACATTTTTCAGTGTTGTCAGACGTTTGTAGTATTCTCACAATAAGCTAATTAGCTCAATTGGAGCATTTCTAGCATGTTTGGTTGAAATTGGAAATTTACATTTTTCAGTTTTGTCAGACGTTTGTAAAATTCTTACAGTAGGCTTATTTGCGCAATTTGAGCATTTCTAGCATGTTTAATTGAAATTGGAAATTTACATTGTTCACTTTTGTCAGACAATTGCAATATTCTCACAATAAGCTAATTAGCTCAATTGGAGCATTTCTAGCATGTTTGGTTGAAATTGGAAATTTACATTTTTCAGTGTTGTCAGACGTTTGTAATATTCTCACAATAAGCTAATTAGCTCAATTGGAGCATTTCTAGCATGTTTAATTGAAATTGGAAAGTTACATTTTTCACTTTTGTCAGACAATTGCAATATTCTCACAATAAGCTAATTAGCTCAATTGGAGCATTTCTAGCATGTTTGGTTGAAATTGGAAATTTACATTTTTCAATTTTGTTAGACGTATGTAATATTCTCACAATAAGCTAATTAGCTCAATTGGAGCATTTCTAGCATGTTTGGTTGAAATTGGAAATTTACATTTTTCAGTTTTGTCAGACAATTGCAATATTCTCTCAATAAGCTAATTAGCTCAATTAAAGCATTTCTAGCATGTTTGGTTGAAATTGGAAATTTACATTTTTCAGTTTTGCCAGACGTTTGTAGTATTCTCACAATAAGCTAATTAGCTCAATTGGAGCATTTCTAGCATGTTTGGTTGAAATTGGAAATTTACATTTCTCACTTTTGTCAGACAATTGCAATAATCTCACAACAAGCTAATTAGCTCAATTGGAGCATTTCTAGCATGTTTGGTTGAAATTGGAAATTTACATTTTTCACTTTTGTCAGACATTTGCAACATTCTCTCAATAAGCTAATTAGCTCATTTGGAGCATTTCTAGCATGTTTGGTTGAAATTAGAAGTTTACATTTTTCAGTGTTGTCAGACGTTTGTAATATTCTCACAATAAGCTAATTAGCTCAATTGGAGCATTTCTAGCATGTTTTGTTGAAATTGGAAATTTACATTTTTCAGTTTCGTCAGACGTTTGTAAAATTCTTACAGTAGGCTTATTTGCGCAATTTGAGCATTTCTAGCATGTTTGGTTGAAATTGGAAATTTACATTTTTCACTTTTGTCAGACAATTGCAATATTCTCACAATAAGCTAATTAGCTCAATTGGAACATTTCTAGCATGTTTGGTTGAAATTGGAAATTTACATTTTTCAGTGTTGTCAGACGTTTGTAATATTCTCACAATAAGCTAATTAGCTCAATTGGAGCATTTCTAGCATGTTTGGTTTAAATTGGAAATTTACATTTTTCACTTTTGTCAGACAATTGCAATATTCTCACAATAAGCTAATTAGCTCAATTGGAGCATTTCTAGCATGTTTGATTGAAATTGGAAATTTAAATTTTTCAGTGTTGTCAGACGTTTGTAATATTCTCACAATAAGCTAATTAGCTCAATTGGAGCATTTCTAGCATGTTTGGTTGAAATTGGAAATTTACATTTTTCACTTTTGTCAGACAATTGCAATAATCTCACAGTAAGCTAATTAGCTCAATTGGAGCAATTCTAGCATGTTTGGTTGAAATTGGAAATTTATATTTTTCACTTTTGTCAGACAATTGCAATATTCTCTCAATAAGCTAATTAGCTCATTTGGAGCATTTCTAGCATGTTTGGTTGAAATTGGAAATTTACATTTTTCACTTTTGTCAGACAATTGCAATATTCTCACAATAAGCTAATTAGCTCAATTGGAGCATTTCTAGCATGTTTGGTTGAAATTGGAAATTTACATTTTTCAGTGTTGTCAGACGTTTGTAATATTCTCACAATAAGCTAATTAGCTCAATTGGAGCATTTCTAGCATGTTTGGTTGAAATTGGAAATTTACATTTTTCAGTTTTGTCAGACGTTTGTAGTATTCTCACAATAAGCTAATTAGCTCAATTGGAGCATTTCTAGCATGTTTGGTTGAAATTGGAAATTTACATTTTTCACTTTTGTCAGACATTTGCAATATTCTCTCAATAAGCTAATTAGCTCATTTAGAGCATTTCTAGCATGTTTGGTTGAAATTAGAAATTTACATTTTTCAGTGTTGTCAGACGTTTGTAATATTCTCACAATAAGCTAATTAGCTCAATTGGAGCATTTCTAGCATGTTTGGTTGAAATTGGAAATTTACATTTTTCACTTTTGTCAGACAATTGCAATAATCTCACAGTAAGCTAATTAGCTCAATTGGAGCAATTCTAGCATGTTTGGTTGAAATTGGAAATTTATATTTTTCACTTTTGTCAGACAATTGCAATATTCTCTCAATAAGCTAATTAGCTCATTTGGAGCATTTCTAGCATGTTTGGTTGAAATTGGAAATTTACATTTTTCACTTTTGTCAGACAATTGCAATATTCTCACAATAAGCTAATTAGCTCAATTGGAGCATTTCTAGCATGTTTGGTTGAAATTGGAAATTTACATTTTTCAGTGTTGTCAGACGTTTGTAATATTCTCACAATAAGCTAATTAGCTCAATTGGAGCATTTCTAGCATGTTTGGTTGAAATTGGAAATTTACATTTTTCAGTTTTGTCAGACGTTTGTAGTATTCTCACAATAAGCTAATTAGCTCAATTGGAGCATTTCTAGCATGTTTGGTTGAAATTGGAAATTTACATTTTTCACTTTTGTCAGACATTTGCAATATTCTCTCAATAAGCTAATTAGCTCATTTAGAGCATTTCTAGCATGTTTGGTTGAAATTAGAAATTTACATTTTTCAGTGTTGTCAGACGTTTGTAATATTCTCACAATAAGCTAATTAGCTCAATTGGAGCATTTCTAGCATGTTTGATTGAAATTGGAAATTTACATTTTTCAATTTTGTTAGACGTTTGTAATATTCTCACAATAAGCTAATTAGCTCAATTGGAGCATTTCTAGCATGTTTGGTTGAAATTGGAAATTTACATTTTTCAGTTTTGTCAGACGTTTGTAAAAATCTTACAGTAGGCTTATTTGCGCAAGTTGAGCATTTCTAGCATGTTTGGTTGAAATTGGAAATTTACATTTTTCACTTTTGTCAGACAATTGCAATATTCTCACAATGAGCTAATTAGCTCAATTGGAGCATTTCTAGCATCTTCGGTTGAAATTGGAAATTTACATTTTTCAGTGTTGTCAGACGTTTGTAATATTCTCACAATAAGCTAATTAGCTCAATTGGAGCATTTCTAGCATGTTTGGTTGAAATTGGAAATTTACATTTTTCACTTTTGTCAGACAATTGCAATAATCTCACAGTAAGCTAATTAGCTCAATTGGAGCAATTCTAGCATGTTTGGTTGAAATTGGAAATTTACATTTTTCACTTTTGTCAGACAATTGCAATATTCTCACAATAAGCTAATTAGCTCAATTGGAGCATTTCTAGCATGTTTAATTGAATTTGAAAATTTACATTTTTCAGTTTTGTCAAACGTTTGTAAAATTCTCACAATAAGCTAATTAGCTCAATTGGAGCATTTCTAGCATGTTTGGTTGAAATTGGAAATTTAAATTTTTCACTTTTGTCAGACAATTGCAATATTCTCACAATAAGCTAATTAGCTCAATTGGAGCATTTCTAGCATGTTTGGTTGAAATTGAAAATTTACATTTTTCAGTGTTGTCAGACGTTTGTAATATTCTCACAATAAGCTAATTAGCTCAATTGGAGCATTTTTAGCATGTTTGGTTGAAATTGGAAATTTACATTTCTCACTTTTGTCAGACAATTGCAATATTCTCACAACAAGCTAATTAGCTCAATTGGAGCATTTCTAGCATGTTTGGTTGAAATTGGAAATTTATATTTTTCACTTTTGTCAGACAATTGCAATATTCTCACAATGAGCTAATTAGCTCAATTGGAGCATTTCTAGCATGTTTGGTTGAAATTGGAAATTTACATTTTTCAGTTTTGTCAGACGTTTGTAGTATTCTCACAATGAGCTAATTAGCTCAATTGGAGCATTTCTAGCATGTTTGGTTGAAATTGGAAATTTACATTTCTCACTTTTGTCAGACAATTGCAATATTCTCACAACAAGCTAATTAGCTCAATTGGAGCATTTCTAGCATGTTTGGTTGAAATTGGAAATTGACATTTTTCACTTTTGTCAGACATTTGCAATATTGTCTCAATAAGCTAATTAGCTCAATTGGAGCATTTCTAGCATGTTTGGTTGAAATTAGAAATTTACATTTTTCAGTGTTGTCAGACGTTTGTATTATTCTCACAATAAGCTAATTAGCTCAATTGGAGCATTTTTAGCATGTTTGGTTGAAATTGGAAATTTACATTTTTCAGTTTTGTCAGACGTTTGTAAAATTCTTACAGTAGGCTTATTTGCGCAATTTGAGCATTTCTAGCATGTTTGGTTGAAATTGGAAATTTACTTTTTTCACTTTTGTCAGACAATTGCAATATTCTCACAATAAGCTAATTAGCTCAATTGGAGCATTTCTAGCATGTTTGGTTGATATTGGAAATTAAGATTTTTCAGTGTTGTCAGACGTTTGTAATATTCTCACAATAAGCTAATTAGCTAAATTGGAGCATTTCTAGCATGTTTGGTTGAAATTGCAAATTTACATTTTTCACTTCTGTCAGACAATTGCAATATTCTCACAATAAGCTAATTAGCTCAATTGGAGCATTTCTAGCATGTTTGGTTGAAATTGGAAATTTACATTTTTCAGTTTTGTCAGACGTTTGTAAAATTCTTACAGTAGGCTTATTTGCGCAATTTGAGCATTTCTAGCATGTTTAATTGAAATTGGAAATTTACATTTTTCACTTTTGTCAGACAATTGCAATATTCTCACAATAAGCTAATTAGCTCAATTGGAGCATTTCTAGCATGTTTGGTTGAAATTGGAAATTTACATTTTTCAGTGTTGTCAGACGTTTGTAATATTCTCACAATAAGCTAATTAGCTCAATTGGAGCATTTCTAGCATGTTTAATTGAAATTGGAAATTTACATTTTTCACTTTTGTCAGACAATTGCAATATTCTCACAATAAGCTAATTAGCTCAATTGGAGCATTTCTAGCATGTTTGGTTGAAATTGGAAATTTACATTTTTCAATTTTGTTAGACGTTTGTAATATTCTCACAATAAGCTAATTAGCTCAATTGGAGCATTTCTAGCATGTTTGGTTGAAATTGGAAATTTACATTTTTCATTTTTGTCAGACAATTGCAATATTCTCACAATAAGCTAAATAGCTCAATTGGAGCATTTCTAGCATGTTTGGTTGAAATTGGAAATTTACATTTTTCAATTTTGTTAGACGTTTGTAATATTCTCACAATAAGCTAATTAGCTCAATTGGAGCATTTCTAGCATGTTTGGTTGAAATTGGAAATTTACATTTTTCACTTTTGTCAGACAATTGCAATATTCTCACAATAAGCTAATTAGCTCAATTGGAGCATTTCTAGCATGTTTGGTTGAAATTGGAAATTTACATTTTTCACTTTTGTCAGACAATTGCAATATTCTCACAATAAGCTAATTAGCTCAGTTGGAGCATTTCTAGCATGTTTGGTTGAAATTGGAAATTTACATTTTTCAATTTTGTTAGACGTTTGTAATATTCTCACAATAAGCTAATTAGCTCAATTGGAGCATTTCTAGCATGTTTGGTTGAAATTGGAAATTTACATTTTTCAGTTTTGTCAGACAATTGCAATATTCTCTCAATAAGCTAATTAGCTCAATTAAAGCATTTCTAGCGTGTTTGGTTGAAATTGGAAATTTACATTTTTCAGTTTTGTCAGACGTTTGTAGTATTCTCACAATAAGCTAATTAGCTCAATTGGAGCATTTCTAGCATGTTTGGTTGAAATTGGAAATTTACATTTTTCAGTTTTGTCAGACGTTTGTAAAATTCTTACAGTAGGCTTATTTGCGCAATTTGAGCATTTCTAGCATGTTTAATTGAAATTGGAAATTTACATTTTTCACTTTTGTCAGACAATTGCAATATTCTCACAATAAGCTAATTAGCTCAATTGGAGCATTTCTAGCATGTTTGGTTGAAATTGGAAATTTACATTTTTCAGTGTTGTCAGACGTTTGTAATATTCTCACAATAAGCTAATTAGCTCAATTGGAGCATTTCTAGCATGTTTAATTGAAATTGGAAATTTACATTTTTCACTTTTGTCAGACAATTGCAATATCCTCACAATAAGCTAATTAGCTCAATTGGAGCATTTCTAGCATGTTTGGTTGAAATTGGAAATTTACATTTTTCAATTTTGTTAGACGTTTGTAATATTCTCACAATAAGCTAATTAGCTCAATTGGAGCATTTCTAGCATGTTTGGTTGAAATTGGAAATTTACATTTTTCAGTTTTGTCAGACAATTGCAATATTCTCTCAATAAGCTAATTAGCTCAATTAAAGCAATTTCTAGCATGTTTGGTTGAAATTGGAAATTTACATTTTTCAGTTTTGTCAGACGTTTGTAGTATTCTCACAATAAGCTAATTAGCTCAATTGGAGCATTTCTAGCATGTTTGGTTGAAATTGGAAATTTACATTTCTCACTTTTGTCAGACAATTGCAATAATCTCACAACAAGCTAATTAGCTCAATTGGAGCATTTCTAGCATGTTTGGTTGAAATTGGAAATTTACATTTTTCACTTTTGTCAGACATTTGCAACATTCTCTCAATAAGCTAATTAGCTCATTTGCAGCATTTCTAGCATGTTTGGTTGAAATTAGAAGTTTACATTTTTCAGTGTTGTCAGACGTTTGTAATATTCTCACAATAAGCTAATTAGCTCAATTGGAGCATTTCTAGCATGTTTTGTTGAAATTGGAAATTTACATTTTTCAGTTTCGTCAGACGTTTGTAAAATTCTTACAGTAGGCTTATTTGCGCAATTTGAGCATTTCTAGCATGTTTGGTTGAAATTGGAAATTTACATTTTTCACTTTTGTCAGACAATTGCAATATTCTCACAATAAGCTAATTAGCTCAATTGGAGCATTTCTAGCATGTTTGGTTGAAATTGGAAATTTACATTTTTCAGTGTTGTCAGACGTTTGTAATATTCTCACAATAAGCTAATTAGCTCAATTGGAGCATTTCTAGCATGTTTGGTTTAAATTGGAAATTTACATTTTTCACTTTTGTGAGACAATTGCAATATTCTCACAATAAGCTAATTAGCTCAATTGGAGCATTTCTAGCATGTTTGATTGAAATTGGAAATTTACATTTTTCAATTTTGTTAGACGTTTGTAATATTCTCACAATAAGCTAATTAGCTCAATTGGAGCATTTCTAGCATGTTTGGTTGAAATTGGAAATTTACATTTTTCAGTTTTGTCAGACGTTTGTAAAAATCTTACAGTAGGCTTATTTGCGCAAGTTGAGCATTTCTAGCATGTTTGGTTGAAATTGGAAATTTACATTTTTCACTTTTGTCAGACAATTGCAATATTCTCACAATAAGCTAATTAGCTCAATTGGAGCATTTCTAGCATCTTCGGTTGAAATTGGAAATTTAAATTTTTCAGTGTTGTCAGACGTTTGTAATATTCTCACAATAAGCTAATTAGCTCAATTGGAGCATTTCTAGCATGTTTGGTTGAAATTGGAAATTTACATTTTTCACTTTTGTCAGACAATTGCAATAATCTCACAGTAAGCTAATTAGCTCAATTGGAGCATTTCTAGCATGTTTGGTTGAAATTGGAAATTTACATTTTTCAGTTTTGTCAGACGTTTGTAAAATTCTTACAGTAGGCTTATTTGCGCAATTTGAGCATTTCTAGCATGTTTAATTGAAATTGGAAATTTACATTTTTCACTTTTGTCAGACAATTGCAATATTCTCACAATAAGCTAATTAGCTCAATTGGAGCATTTCTAGCATGTTTGGTTGAAATTGGAAATTTACATTTTTCAGTGTTGTCAGACGTTTGTAATATTCTCACAATAAGCTAATTAGCTCAATTGGAGCATTTCTAGCATGTTTAATTGAAATTGGAAATTTACATTTTTCACTTTTGTCAGACAATTGCAATATTCTCACAATAAGCTAATTAGCTCAATTGGAGCATTTCTAGCATGTTTGGTTGAAATTGGAAATTTACATTTTTCAATTTTGTTAGACGTTTGTAATATTCTCACAATAAGCTAATTAGCTCAATTGGAGCATTTCTAGCATGTTTGGTTGAAATTGGAAATTTACATTTTTCAGTTTTGTCAGACAATTGCAATATTCTCTCAATAAGCTAATTAGCTCAATTAAAGCAATTTCTAGCATGTTTGGTTGAAATTGGAAATTTACATTTTTCAGTTTTGTCAGACGTTTGTAGTATTCTCACAATAAGCTAATTAGCTCAATTGGAGCATTTCTAGCATGTTTGGTTGAAATTGGAAATTTACATTTCTCACTTTTGTCAGACAATTGCAATAATCTCACAACAAGCTAATTAGCTCAATTGGAGCATTTCTAGCATGTTTTGTTGAAATTGGAAATTTACATTTTTCACTTTTGTCAGACGTTTGTAAAATTCTTACAGTAGGCTTATTTGCGCAATTTGAGCATTTCTAGCATGTTTAATTGAAATTGGAAATTTACATTTTTCACTTTTGTCAGACAATTGCAATATTCTCACAATAAGCTAATTAGCTCAATTGGAGCATTTCTAGCATGTTTGGTTGAAATTGGAAATTTACATTTTTCAGTGTTGTCAGACGTTTGTAATATTCTCACAATAAGCTAATTAGCTCAATTGGAGCATTTCTAGCATGTTTAATTGAAATTGGAAATTTACATTTTTCACTTTTGTCAGACAATTGCAATATTCTCACAATAAGCTAATTAGCTCAATTGGAGCATTTCTAGCATGTTTTGTTGAAATTGGAAATTTACATTTTTCAGTTTCGTCAGACGTTTGTAAAATTCTTACAGTAGGCTTATTTGCGCAATTTGAGCATTTCTAGCATGTTTGGTTGAAATTAGAAATTTACATTTTTCAGTGTTGTCAGACGTTTGTAAAATTCTTACAGTAGGATTATTTGCGCAATTTGAGCATTTCTAGCATGTTTAATTGAAATTGGAAATTTACATTTTTCACTTTTGTCAGACAATTGCAATATTCTCACAATAAGCTAATTAGCTCAATTGGAGCATTTCTAGCATGTTTGGTTGAAATTGGAAATTTACATTTTTCAGTTTTGTCAGACGTTTGTAGTATTCTCACAATAAGCTAATTAGCTCAATTGGAGCATTTCTAGCATGTTTGGTTGAAATTGGAAATTTACATTTCTCACTTTTGTCAGACAATTGCAATATTCTCTCAATAAGCTAATTAGCTCATTTGGAGCATTTCTAGCATGTTTGGTTGAAATTAGAAATTTACATTTTTCAGTGTTGTCAGACGTTTGTAAAATTCTTACAGTAGGCTTATTTGCGCAATTTGAGCATTTCTAGCATGTTTAATTGAAATTGGAAATTTACATTTTTCACTTTTGTCAGACAATTGCAATATTCTCACAATAAGCTAATTAGCTCAATTGCAGCATTTCTAGCATGTTTGGTTAAAATTGGAAATTTACATTTTTCAGTGTTGTCAGACGTTTGTAATATTCTCACAATAAGCTAATTAGCTCAATTGGAGCATTTCTAGCATGTTTGGTTTAAATTGGAAATTTACATTTTTCAGTTTTGTCAGACGTTTGTAAAAATCTTACAGTAGGCTTATTTGCGCAAGTTGAGCATTTCTAGCATGTTTGGTTGAAATTGGAAATTTACATTTTTCACTTTTGTCAGACAATTGCAATATTCTCACAATGAGCTAATTAGCTCAATTGGAGCATTTCTAGCATCTTCGGTTGAAATTGGAAATTTACATTTTTCAGTGTTGTCAGACGTTTGTAATATTCTCACAATAAGCTAATTAGCTCAATTGGAGCATTTCTAGCATGTTTGGTTGAAATTGGAAATTTACATTTTTCACTTTTGTCAGACAATTGCAATAATCTCACAGTAAGCTAATTAGCTCAATTGGAGCAATTCTAACATGTTTGGTTGAAATTGGAAATTTACATTTTTCACTTTTGTCAGACAATTGCAATATTCTCACAATAAGCTAATTAGCTCAATTGGAGCATTTCTAGCATGTTTAATTGAATTTGAAAATTTACATTTTTCAGTTTTGTCAAACGTTTGTAAAATTCTCACAATAAGCTAATTAGCTCAATTGGAGCATTTCTAGCATGTTTGGTTGAAATTGGAAATTTACATTTTTCACTTTTGTCAGACAATTGCAATATTCTCACAATAAGCTAATTAGCTCAATTGGAGCATTTCTAGCATGTTTGGTTGAAATTGAAAATTTACATTTTTCAGTGTTGTCAGACGTTTGTAATATTCTCACAATAAGCTAATTAGCTCAATTGGAGCATTTTTAGCATGTTTGGTTGAAATTGGAAATTTACATTTCTCACTTTTGTCAGACAATTGCAATATTCTCACAACAAGCTAATTAGCTCAATTGGAGCATTTCTAGCATGTTTGGTTGAAATTGGAAATTTATATTTTTCACTTTTGTCAGACAATTGCAATATTCTCACAATGAGCTAATTAGCTCAATTGGAGCATTTCTAGCATGTTTGGTTGAAATTGGAAATTTACATTTTTCAGTTTTGTCAGACGTTTGTAGTATTCTCACAATGAGCTAATTAGCTCAATTGGAGCATTTCTAGCATGTTTGGTTGAAATTGGAAATTTACATTTCTCACTTTTGTCAGACAATTGCAATATTCTCACAACAAGCTAATTAGCTCAATTGGAGCATTTCTAGCATGTTTGGTTGAAATTGGAAATTGACATTTTTCACTTTTGTCAGACATTTGCAATATTGTCTCAATAAGCTAATTAGCTCAATTGGAGCATTTCTAGCATGTTTGGTTGAAATTAGAAATTTACATTTTTCAGTGTTGTCAGACGTTTGTATTATTCTCACAATAAGCTAATTAGCTCAATTGGAGCATTTTTAGCATGTTTGGTTGAAATTGGAAATTTACATTTTTCAGTTTTGTCAGACGTTTGTAAAATTCTTACAGTAGGCTTATTTGCGCAATTTGAGCATTTCTAGCATGTTTGGTTGAAATTGGAAATTTACTTTTTTCACTTTTGTCAGACAATTGCAATATTCTCACAATAAGCTAATTAGCTCAATTGGAGCATTTCTAGCATGTTTGGTTGATATTGGAAATTAAGATTTTTCAGTGTTGTCAGACGTTTGTAATATTCTCACAATAAGCTAATTAGCTAAATTGGAGCATTTCTAGCATGTTTGGTTGAAATTGCAAATTTACATTTTTCACTTCTGTCAGACAATTGCAATATTCTCACAATAAGCTAATTAGCTCAATTGGAGCATTTCTAGCATGTTTGGTTGAAATTGGAAATTTACATTTTTCAGTTTTGTCAGACGTTTGTAAAATTCTTACAGTAGGCTTATTTGCGCAATTTGAGCATTTCTAGCATGTTTAATTGAAATTGGAAATTTACATTTTTCACTTTTGTCAGACAATTGCAATATTCTCACAATAAGCTAATTAGCTCAATTGGAGCATTTCTAGCATGTTTGGTTGAAATTGGAAATTTACATTTTTCAGTGTTGTCAGACGTTTGTAATATTCTCACAATAAGCTAATTAGCTCAATTGGAGCATTTCTAGCATGTTTAATTGAAATTGGAAATTTACATTTTTCACTTTTGTCAGACAATTGCAATATTCTCACAATAAGCTAATTAGCTCAATTGGAGCATTTCTAGCATGTTTGGTTGAAATTGGAAATTTACATTTTTCAATTTTGTTAGACGTTTGTAATATTCTCACAATAAGCTAATTAGCTCAATTGGAGCATTTCTAGCATGTTTGGTTGAAATTGGAAATTTACATTTTTCATTTTTGTCAGACAATTGCAATATTCTCACAATAAGCTAAATAGCTCAATTGGAGCATTTCTAGCATGTTTGGTTGAAATTGGAAATTTACATTTTTCAATTTTGTTAGACGTTTGTAATATTCTCACAATAAGCTAATTAGCTCAATTGGAGCATTTCTAGCATGTTTGGTTGAAATTGGAAATTTACATTTTTCACTTTTGTCAGACAATTGCAATATTCTCACAATAAGCTAATTAGCTCAATTGGAGCATTTCTAGCATGTTTGGTTGAAATTGGAAATTTACATTTTTCAGTGTTGTCAGACGTTTGTAATATTCTCACAATAAGCTAATTAGCTCAATTGGAGCATTTCTAGCATGTTTAATTGAAATTGGAAATTTACATTTTTCACTTTTGTCAGACAATTGCAATATTCTCACAATAAGCTAATTAGCTCAGTTGGAGCATTTCTAGCATGTTTGGTTGAAATTGGAAATTTACATTTTTCAATTTTGTTAGACGTTTGTAATATTCTCACAATAAGCTAATTAGCTCAATTGGAGCATTTCTAGCATGTTTGGTTGAAATTGGAAATTTACATTTTTCAGTTTTGTCAGACAATTGCAATATTCTCTCAATAAGCTAATTAGCTCAATTAAAGCATTTCTAGCGTGTTTGGTTGAAATTGGAAATTTACATTTTTCAGTTTTGTCAGACGTTTGTAGTATTCTCACAATAAGCTAATTAGCTCAATTGGAGCATTTCTAGCATGTTTGGTTGAAATTGGAAATTTACATTTTTCAGTTTTGTCAGACGTTTGTAAAATTCTTACAGTAGGCTTATTTGCGCAATTTGAGCATTTCTAGCATGTTTGGTTGAAATTGGAAATTTACATTTTTCAGTGTTGTCAGACGTTTGTAATATTCTCACAATAAGCTAATTAGCTCAATTGGAGCATTTCTAGCATGTTTAATTGAAATTGGAAATTTACAATTTTCACTTTTGTCAGACAATTGCAATATTCTCACAATAAGCTAATTAGCTCAATTGGAGCATTTCTAGCATGTTTGGTTGAAATTGGAAATTTACATTTTTCAATTTTGTTAGACGTTTGTAATATTCTCACAATAAGCTAATTAGCTCAATTGGAGCATTTCTAGCATGTTTGGTTGAAATTGGAAATTTACATTTTTCAGTTTTGTCAGACAATTGCAATATTCTCTCAATAAGCTAATTAGCTCAATTAAAGCAATTTCTAGCATGTTTGGTTGAAATTGGAAATTTACATTTTTCAGTTTTGTCAGACGTTTGTAGTATTCTCACAATAAGCTAATTAGCTCAATTGGAGCATTTCTAGCATGTTTGGTTGAAATTGGAAATTTACATTTCTCACTTTTGTCAGACAATTGCAATAATCTCACAACAAGCTAATTAGCTCAATTGGAGCATTTCTAGCATGTTTGGTTGAAATTGGAAATTTACATTTTTCACTTTTGTCAGACATTTGCAACATTCTCTCAATAAGCTAATTAGCTCATTTGCAGCATTTCTAGCATGTTTGGTTGAAATTAGAAGTTTACATTTTTCAGTGTTGTCAGACGTTTGTAATATTCTCACAATAAGCTAATTAGCTCAATTGGAGCATTTCTAGCATGTTTTGTTGAAATTGGAAATTTACATTTTTCAGTTTCGTCAGACGTTTGTAAAATTCTTACAGTAGGCTTATTTGCGCAATTTGAGCATTTCTAGCATGTTTGGTTGAAATTGGAAATTTACATTTTTCACTTTTGTCAGACAATTGCAATATTCTCACAATAAGCTAATTAGCTCAATTGGAGCATTTCTAGCATGTTTGGTTGAAATTGGAAATTTACATTTTTCAGTGTTGTCAGACGTTTGTAATATTCTCACAATAAGCTAATTAGCTCAATTGGAGCATTTCTAGCATGTTTGGTTTAAATTGGAAATTTACATTTTTCACTTTTGTGAGACAATTGCAATATTCTCACAATAAGCTAATTAGCTCAATTGGAGCATTTCTAGCATGTTTGATTGAAATTGGAAATTTACATTTTTCAATTTTGTTAGACGTTTGTAATATTCTCACAATAAGCTAATTAGCTCAATTGGAGCATTTCTAGCATGTTTGGTTGAAATTGGAAATTTACATTTTTCAGTTTTGTCAGACGTTTGTAAAAATCTTACAGTAGGCTTATTTGCGCAAGTTGAGCATTTCTAGCATGTTTGGTTGAAATTGGAAATTTACATTTTTCACTTTTGTCAGACAATTGCAATATTCTCACAATAAGCTAATTAGCTCAATTGGAGCATTTCTAGCATCTTCGGTTGAAATTGGAAATTTAAATTTTTCAGTGTTGTCAGACGTTTGTAATATTCTCACAATAAGCTAATTAGCTCAATTGGAGCATTTCTAGCATGTTTGGTTGAAATTGGAAATTTACATTTTTCACTTTTGTCAGACAATTGCAATAATCTCACAGTAAGCTAATTAGCTCAATTGGAGCATTTCTAGCATGTTTGGTTGAAATTGGAAATTTACATTTTTCAGTTTTGTCAGACGTTTGTAAAATTCTTACAGTAGGCTTATTTGCGCAATTTGAGCATTTCTAGCATGTTTAATTGAAATTGGAAATTTACATTTTTCACTTTTGTCAGACAATTGCAATATTCTCACAATAAGCTAATTAGCTCAATTGGAGCATTTCTAGCATGTTTGGTTGAAATTGGAAATTTACATTTTTCAGTGTTGTCAGACGTTTGTAATATTCTCACAATAAGCTAATTAGCTCAATTGGAGCATTTCTAGCATGTTTAATTGAAATTGGAAATTTACATTTTTCACTTTTGTCAGACAATTGCAATATTCTCACAATAAGCTAATTAGCTCAATTGGAGCATTTCTAGCATGTTTGGTTGAAATTGGAAATTTACATTTTTCAATTTTGTTAGACGTTTGTAATATTCTCACAATAAGCTAATTAGCTCAATTGGAGCATTTCTAGCATGTTTGGTTGAAATTGGAAATTTACATTTTTCAGTTTTGTCAGACAATTGCAATATTCTCTCAATAAGCTAATTAGCTCAATTAAAGCAATTTCTAGCATGTTTGGTTGAAATTGGAAATTTACATTTTTCAGTTTTGTCAGACGTTTGTAGTATTCTCACAATAAGCTAATTAGCTCAATTGGAGCATTTCTAGCATGTTTGGTTGAAATTGGAAATTTACATTTCTCACTTTTGTCAGACAATTGCAATAATCTCACAACAAGCTAATTAGCTCAATTGGAGCATTTCTAGCATGTTTTGTTGAAATTGGAAATTTACATTTTTCACTTTTGTCAGACGTTTGTAAAATTCTTACAGTAGGCTTATTTGCGCAATTTGAGCATTTCTAGCATGTTTAATTGAAATTGGAAATTTACATTTTTCACTTTTGTCAGACAATTGCAATATTCTCACAATAAGCTAATTAGCTCAATTGGAGCATTTCTAGCATGTTTGGTTGAAATTGGAAATTTACATTTTTCAGTGTTGTCAGACGTTTGTAATATTCTCACAATAAGCTAATTAGCTCAATTGGAGCATTTCTAGCATGTTTAATTGAAATTGGAAATTTACATTTTTCACTTTTGTCAGACAATTGCAATATTCTCACAATAAGCTAATTAGCTCAATTGGAGCATTTCTAGCATGTTTTGTTGAAATTGGAAATTTACATTTTTCAGTTTCGTCAGACGTTTGTAAAATTCTTACAGTAGGCTTATTTGCGCAATTTGAGCATTTCTAGCATGTTTGGTTGAAATTAGAAATTTACATTTTTCAGTGTTGTCAGACGTTTGTAAAATTCTTACAGTAGGATTATTTGCGCAATTTGAGCATTTCTAGCATGTTTAATTGAAATTGGAAATTTACATTTTTCACTTTTGTCAGACAATTGCAATATTCTCACAATAAGCTAATTAGCTCAATTGGAGCATTTCTAGCATGTTTGGTTGAAATTGGAAATTTACATTTTTCAGTTTTGTCAGACGTTTGTAGTATTCTCACAATAAGCTAATTAGCTCAATTGGAGCATTTCTAGCATGTTTGGTTGAAATTGGAAATTTACATTTCTCACTTTTGTCAGACAATTGCAATATTCTCTCAATAAGCTAATTAGCTCATTTGGAGCATTTCTAGCATGTTTGGTTGAAATTAGAAATTTACATTTTTCAGTGTTGTCAGACGTTTGTAAAATTCTTACAGTAGGCTTATTTGCGCAATTTGAGCATTTCTAGCATGTTTAATTGAAATTGGAAATTTACATTTTTCACTTTTGTCAGACAATTGCAATATTCTCACAATAAGCTAATTAGCTCAATTGCAGCATTTCTAGCATGTTTGGTTAAAATTGGAAATTTACATTTTTCAGTGTTGTCAGACGTTTGTAATATTCTCACAATAAGCTAATTAGCTCAATTGGAGCATTTCTAGCATGTTTGGTTTAAATTGGAAATTTACATTTTTCACTTTTGTGAGACAATTGCAATATTCTCACAATAAGCTAATTAGCTCAATTGGAGCATTTCTAGCATGTTTGGTTGAAATTGGAAATTTACATTTTTCAGTGTTGTCAGACGTTTGTAATATTCTCACAATAAGCTAATTAGCTCAATTGGAGCATTTCTAGCATGTTTGGTTTAAATTGGAAATTTACATTTTTCACTTTTGTGAGACAATTGCAATATTCTCACAATAAGCTAATTAGCTCAATTGGAGCATTTCTAGCATGTTTGATTGAAATTGGAAATTTACATTTTTCAATTTTGTTAGACGTTTGTAATATTCTCACAATAAGCTAATTAGCTCAATTGGAGCATTTCTAGCATGTTTAATTGAAATTGGAAATTTACATTTTTCACTTTTGTCAGACGTTTGTAAAATTCTTACAGTAGGCTTATTTGCGCAATTTGAGCATTTCTAGCATGTTTAATTGAAATTGGAAATTTACATTTTTCACTTTTGTCAGACAATTGCAATATTCTCACAATAAGCTAATTAGCTCAATTGGAGCATTTCTAGCATGTTTGGTTGAAATTGGAAATTTACATTTTTCAGTGTTGTCAGACGTTTGTAATATTCTCACAATAAGCTAATTAGCTCAATTGGAGCATTTCTAGCATGTTTAATTGAAATTGGAAATTTACATTTTTCACTTTTGTCAGACAATTGCAATATTCTCACAATAAGCTAATTAGCTCAATTGGAGCATTTCTAGCATGTTTTGTTGAAATTGGAAATTTACATTTTTCAGTTTCGTCAGATGTTTGTAAAATTCTTACAGTAGGCTTATTTGCGCAATTTGAGCATTTCTAGCATGTTTGGTTGAAATTGGAAATTTACATTTTTCAGTGTTGTCAGACGTTTGTAAAATTCTTACAGTAGGCTTATTTGCGCAATTTGAGCATTTCTAGCATGTTTAATTGAAATTGGAAATTTACATTTTTCACTTTTGTCAGACAATTGCAATATTCTCACAATAAGCTAATTAGCTCAATTGGAGCATTTCTAGCATGTTTGGTTGAAATTGGAAATTTACATTTTTCAGTTTTGTCAGACGTTTGTAGTATTCTCACAATAAGCTAATTAGCTCAATTGGAGCATTTCTAGCATGTTTGGTTGAAATTGGAAATTTACATTTCTCACTTTTGTCAGACAATTGCAATATTCTCTCAATAAGCTAATTAGCTCATTTGGAGCATTTCTAGCATGTTTGGTTGAAATTAGAAATTTACATTTTTCAGTGTTGTCAGACGTTTGTAAAATTCTTACAGTAGGCTTATTTGCGCAATTTGAGCATTTCTAGCATGTTTAATTGAAATTGGAAATTTACATTTTTCACTTTTGTCAGACAATTGCAATATTCTCACAATAAGCTAATTAGCTCACTTGCAGCATTTCTAGCATGTTTGGTTAAAATTGGAAATTTACATTTTTCAGTGTTGTCAGACGTTTGTAATATTCTCACAATAAGCTAATTAGCTCAATTGGAGCATTTCTAGCATGTTTGGTTGAAATTGGAAATTTACATTTTTCAGTGTTGTCAGACGTTTGTAATATTCTCACAATAAGCTAATTAGCTCAATTGGAGCATTTCTAGCATGTTTGGTTTAAATTGGAAATTTACATTTTTCACTTTTGTGAGACAATTGCAATATTCTCACAATAAGCTAATTAGCTCAATTGGAGCATTTCTAGCATGTTTGATTGAAATTGGAAATTTACATTTTTCAATTTTGTTAGACGTTTGTAATATTCTCACAATAAGCTAATTAGCTCAATTGGAGCATTTCTAGCATGTTTGGTTGAAATTGGAAATTTACATTTTTCAGTTTTGTCAGACGTTTGTAAAAATCTTACAGTAGGCTTATTTGCGCAAGTTGAGCATTTCTAGCATGTTTGGTTGAAATTGGAAATTTACATTTTTCACTTTTGTCAGACAATTGCAATATTCTCACAATAAGCTAATTAGCTCAATTGGAGCATTTCTAGCATCTTCGGTTGAAATTGGAAATTTAAATTTTTCAGTGTTGTCAGACGTTTGTAAAATTCTTACAGTAGGCTTATTTGCGCAATTTGAGCATTTCTAGCATGTTTAATTGAAATTGGAAATTTACATTTTTCACTTTTGTCAGACAATTGCAATATTCTCACAATAAGCTAATTAGCTCAATTGGAGCATTTCTAGCATGTTTGGTTGAAATTGGAAATTTACATTTTTCAGTTTTGTCAGACGTTTGTAGTATTCTCACAATAAGCTAATTAGCTCAATTGGAGCATTTCTAGCATGTTTGGTTGAAATTGGAAATTTACATTTTTCAGTGTTGTCAGACGTTTGTAAAATTCTTACAGTAGGCTTATTTGCGCAATTTGAGCATTTCTAGCATGTTTAATTGAAATTGGAAATTTACATTTTTCACTTTTGTCAGACAATTGCAATATTCTCACAATAAGCTAATTAGCTCAATTGCAGCATTTCTAGCATGTTTGGTTAAAATTGGAAATTTACATTTTTCAGTGTTGTCAGACGTTTGTAATATTCTCACAATAAGCTAATTAGCTCAATTGGAGCATTTCTAGCATGTTTGGTTGAAATTGGATATTAAGATTTTTCAGTGTTGTCAGACGTTTGTAATATTATCACAATAAGCTAATTAGCTAAATTGGAGCATTTCTAGCATGTTTGGTTGAAATTGCAAATTTACATTTTTCACTTCTGTCAGACAATTGCAATATTCTCACAATAAGCTAATTAGCTCAATTGGAGCATTTCTAGCATGTTTGGTTGAAATTGGAAATTTACATTTTTCAGTTTTGTCAGACGTTTGTAAAATTCTTACAGTAGGCTTATTTGCGCAATTTGAGCATTTCTAGCATGTTTAATTGAAATTGGAAATTTACATTTTTCACTTTTGTCAGACAATTGCAATATTCTCACAATAAGCTAATTAGCTCAATTGGAGCATTTCTAGCATGTTTGGTTGAAATTGGAAATTTACATTTTTCAATGTTGTCAGACGTTTGTAATATTCTCACAATAAGCTAATTAGCTCAATTGGAGCATTTCTAGCATGTTTAATTGAAATTGGAAATTTACATTTTTCACTTTTGTCAGACGTTTGTAAAATTCTTACAGTAGGCTTATTTGCGCAATTTGAGCATTTCTAGCATGTTTAATTGAAATTGGAAATTTACATTTTTCACTTTTGTCAGACAATTGCAATATTCTCACAATAAGCTAATTAGCTCAATTGGAGCATTTCTAGCATGTTTGGTTGAAATTGGAAATTTACATTTTTCAGTGTTGTCAGACGTTTGTAATATTCTCACAATAAGCTAATTAGCTCAATTGGAGCATTTCTAGCATGTTTAATTGAAATTGGAAATTTACATTTTTCACTTTTGTCAGACAATTGCAATATTCTCACAATAAGCTAATTAGCTCAATTGGAGCATTTCTAGCATGTTTTGTTGAAATTGGAAATTTACATTTTTCAGTTTCGTCAGACGTTTGTAAAATTCTTACAGTAGGCTTATTTGCGCAATTTGAGCATTTCTAGCATGTTTGGTTGAAATTAGAAATTTACATTTTTCAGTGTTGTCAGACGTTTGTAAAATTCTTACAGTAGGATTATTTGCGCAATTTGAGCATTTCTAGCATGTTTAATTGAAATTGGAAATTTACATTTTTCACTTTTGTCAGACAATTGCAATATTCTCACAATAAGCTAATTAGCTCAATTGGAGCATTTCTAGCATGTTTGGTTGAAATTGGAAATTTACATTTTTCAGTTTTGTCAGACGTTTGTAGTATTCTCACAATAAGCTAATTAGCTCAATTGGAGCATTTCTAACATGTTTGGTTGAAATTGGAAATTTACATTTCTCACTTTTGTCAGACAATTGCAATATTCTCTCAATAAGCTAATTAGCTCATTTGGAGCATTTCTAGCATGTTTGGTTGAAATTAGAAATTTACATTTTTCAGTGTTGTCAGACGTTTGTAAAATTCTTACAGTAGGCTTATTTGCGCAATTTGAGCATTTCTAGCATGTTTAATTGAAATTGGAAATTTACATTTTTCACTTTTGTCAGACAATTGCAATATTCTCACAATAAGCTAATTAGCTCAATTGCAGCATTTCTAGCATGTTTGGTTAAAATTGGAAATTTACATTTTTCAGTGTTGTCAGACGTTTGTAATATTCTCACAATAAGCTAATTAGCTCAATTGGAGCATTTCTAGCATGTTTGGTTTAAATTGGAAATTTACATTTTTCACTTTTGTGAGACAATTGCAATATTCTCACAATAAGCTAATTAGCTCAATTGGAGCATTTCTAGCATGTTTGGTTGAAATTGGAAATTTACATTTTTCAGTGTTGTCAGACGTTTGTAATATTCTCACAATAAGCTAATTAGCTCAATTGGAGCATTTCTAGCATGTTTGGTTTAAATTGGAAATTTACATTTTTCACTTTTGTGAGACAATTGCAATATTCTCACAATAAGCTAATTAACTCAATTGGAGCATTTCTAGCATGTTTGATTGAAATTGGAAATTTACATTTTTCAATTTTGTTAGACGTTTGTAATATTCTCACAATAAGCTAATTAGCTCAATTGGAGCATTTCTAGCATGTTTAATTGAAATTGGAAATTTACATTTTTCACTTTTGTCAGACGTTTGTAAAATTCTTACAGTAGGCTTATTTGCGCAATTTGAGCATTTCTAGCATGTTTAATTGAAATTGGAAATTTACATTTTTCACTTTTGTCAGACAATTGCAATATTCTCACAATAAGCTAATTAGCTCAATTGGAGCATTTCTAGCATGTTTGGTTGAAATTGGAAATTTACATTTTTCAGTGTTGTCAGACGTTTGTAATATTCTCACAATAAGCTAATTAGCTCAATTGGAGCATTTCTAGCATGTTTAATTGAAATTGGAAATTTACATTTTTCACTTTTGTCAGACAATTGCAATATTCTCACAATAAGCTAATTAGCTCAATTGGAGCATTTCTAGCATGTTTTGTTGAAATTGGAAATTTACATTTTTCAGTTTCGTCAGACGTTTGTAAAATTCTTACAGTAGGCTTATTTGCGCAATTTGAGCATTTCTAGCATGTTTGGTTGAAATTGGAAATTTACATTTTTCAGTGTTGTCAGACGTTTGTAAAATTCTTACAGTAGGCTTATTTGCGCAATTTGAGCATTTCTAGCATGTTTAAATGAAATTGGAAATTTACATTTTTCACTTTTGTCAGACAATTGCAATATTCTCACAATAAGCTAATTAGCTCAATTGGAGCATTTCTAGCATGTTTGGTTGAAATTGGAAATTTACATTTCTCACTTTTGTCAGACAATTGCAATATTCTCTCAATAAGCTAATTAGCTCATTTGGAGCATTTCTAGCATGTTTGGTTGAAATTAGAAATTTACATTTTTCAGTGTTGTCAGACGTTTGTAAAATTCTTACAGTAGGCTTATTTGCGCAATTTGAGCATTTCTAGCATGTTGAATTGAAATTGGAAATTTACATTTTTCACTTTTGTCAGACAATTGCAATATTCTCACAATAAGCTAATTAGCTCACTTGCAGCATTTCTAGCATGTTTGGTTAAAATTGGAAATTTACATTTTTCAGTGTTGTCAGACGTTTGTAATATTCTCACAATAAGCTAATTAGCTCAATTGGAGCATTTCTAGCATGTTTGGTTGAAATTGGAAATTTACATTTTTCAGTGTTGTCAGACGTTTGTAATATTCTCACAATAAGCTAATTAGCTCAATTGGAGCATTTCTAGCATGTTTGGTTTAAATTGGAAATTTACATTTTTCACTTTTGTGAGACAATTGCAATATTCTCACAATAAGCTAATTAGCTCAATTGGAGCATTTCTAGCATGTTTGATTGAAATTGGAAATTTACATTTTTCAATTTTGTTAGACGTTTGTAATATTCTCACAATAAGCTAATTAGCTCAATTGGAGCATTTCTAGCATGTTTGGTTGAAATTGGAAATTTACATTTTTCAGTTTTGTCAGACGTTTGTAAAAATCTTACAGTAGGCTTATTTGCGCAAGTTGAGCATTTCTAGCATGTTTGGTTGAAATTGGAAATTTACATTTTTCACTTTTGTCAGACAATTGCAATATTCTCACAATAAGCTAATTAGCTCAATTGGAGCATTTCTAGCATCTTCGGTTGAAATTGGAAATTTAAATTTTTCAGTGTTGTCAGACGTTTGTAATATTCTCACAATAAGCTAATTAGCTCAATTGGAGCATTTCTAGCATGTTTGGTTGAAATTGGAAATTTACAATTTTCAGTTTTGTCAGACGTTTGTAGTATTCTCACAATAAGCTAATTAGCTCAATTGGAGCATTTCTAGCATGTTTGGTTGAAATTGGAAATTTACATTTTTCACTTTTGTCAGACATTTGCAATATTCTCTCAATAAGCTAATTAGCTCATTTAGAGCATTTCTAGCATGTTTGGTTGAAATTAGAAATTTACATTTTTCAGTGTTGTCAGACGTTTGTAATATTCTCACAATGAGCTAATTAGCTCAATTGGAGCATTTTTAGCATGTTTGGTTGAAATTGGAAATTTACATTTTTCAGTTTCGTCAGACGTTTGTAAAATTCTTACAGTAGGCTTATTTGCGCAATTTGAGCATTTCTAGCATGTTTGGTTGAAATTGGAAATTTACTTTTTTCACTTTTGTCAGACAATTGCAATATTCTCACAATAAGCTAATTAGCTCAATTGGAGCATTTCTAGCATGTTTGGTTGAAATTGGATATTAAGATTTTTCAGTGTTGTCAGACGTTTGTAATATTCTCACAATAAGCTAATTAGCTCAATTGGAGCATTTCTAGCATGTTTAATTGAAATTGGAAATTTACATTTTTCACTTTTGTCAGACAATTGCAATATTCTCACAATAAGCTAATTAGCTCAATTGCAGCATTTCTAGCATGTTTTGTTGAAATTGGAAATTTACATTTTTCAGTTTCGTCAGACGTTTGTAAAATTCTTACAGTAGGCTTATTTGCGCAATTTGAGCATTTCTAGCATGTTTGGTTGAAATTAGAAATTTACATTTTTCAGTGTTGTCAGACGTTTGTAAAATTCTTACAGTAGGCTTATTTGCGCAATTTGAGCATTTCTAGCATGTTTAATTGAAATTGGAAATTTACATTTTTCACTTTTGTCAGACAATTGCAATATTCTCACAATAAGCTAATTAGCTCAATTGGAGCATTTCTAGCATGTTTGGTTGAAATTGGAAATTTACATTTTTCAGTTTTGTCAGACGTTTGTAGTATTCTCACAATAAGCTAATTAGCTCAATTGGAGCATTTCTAGCATGTTTGGTTGAAATTGGAAATTTACATTTCTCACTTTTGTCAGACAATTGCAATATTCTCTCAATAAGCTAATTAGCTCATTTGGAGCATTTCTAGCATGTTTGGTTGAAACTAGAAATTTACATTTTTCAGTGTTGTCAGACGTTTGTAAAATTCTTACAGTAGGCTTATTTGCGCAATTTGAGCATTTCTAGCATGTTTACCTGAAATTGGAAATTTACATTTTTCACTTTTGTCAGACAATTGCAATATTCTCACAATAAGCTAATTAGCTCAATTGCAGCATTTCTAGCATGTTTGGTTAAAATTGGAAATTTACATTTTTCAGTGTTGTCAGACGTTTGTAATATTCTCACAATAAGCTAATTAGCTCAATTGGAGCATTTCTAGCATGTTTGGTTTAAATTGGAAATTTACATTTTTCACTTTTGTGAGACAATTGCAATATTCTCACAATAAGCTAATTAGCTCAATTGGAGCATTTCTAGCATGTTTGGTTGAAATTGGAAATTTACATTTTTCAGTGTTGTCAGAGGTTTGTAATATTCTCACAATAAGCTAATTAGCTCAATTGGAGCATTTCTAGCATGTTTGGTTTAAATTGGAAATTTACATTTTTCACTTTTGTGAGACAATTGCAATATTCTCACAATAAGCTAATTAGCTCAATTGGAGCATTTCTTGCATGTTTGATTGAAATTGGAAATTTACATTTTTCAATTTTGTTAGACGTTTGTAATATTCTCACAATAAGCTAATTAGCTCAATTGGAGCATTTCTAGCATGTTTAATTGAAATTGGAAATTTACATTTTTCACTTTTGTCAGACGTTTGTAAAATTCTTACAGTAGGCTTATTTGCGCAATTTGAGCATTTCTAGCATGTTTAATTGAAATTGGAAATGTACATTTTTCACTTTTGTCAGACAATTGCAATATTCTCACAATAAGCTAATTAGCTCAATTGGAGCATTTCTAGCATGTTTGGTTGAAATTGGAAATTTACATTTTTCAGTGTTGTCAGACGTTTGTAATATTCTCACAATAAGCTAATTAGCTCAATTGGAGCATTTCTAGCATGTTTAATTGAAATTGGAAATTTACATTTTTCACTTTTGTCAGACAATTGCAATATTCTCACAATAAGCTAATTAGCTCAATTGGAGCATTTCTAGCATGTTTTGTTGAAATTGGAAATTTACATTTTTCAGTTTCGTCAGACGTTTGTAAAATTCTTACAGTAGGCTTATTTGCGCAATTTGAGCATTTCTAGCATGTTTGGTTGAAATTAGAAATTTACATTTTTCAGTGTTGTCAGACGTTTGTAAAATTCTTACAGTAGGCTTATTTGCGCAATTTGAGCATTTCTAGCATGTTTAATTGAAATTGGAAATTTACATTTTTCACTTTTGTCAGACAATTGCAATATTCTCACAATAAGCTAATTAGCTCAATTGGAGCATTTCTAGCATGTTTGGTTGAAATTGGAAATTTACATTTTTCAGTTTTGTCAGACGTTTGTAGTATTCTCACAATAAGCTAATTAGCTCAATTGGAGCATTTCTAGCATGTTTGGTTGAAATTGGAAATTTACATTTCTCACTTTTGTCAGACAATTGCAATATTCTCTCAATAAGCTAATTAGCTCATTTGGAGCATTTCTAGCATGTTTGGTTGAAATTAGAAATTTACATTTTTCAGTGTTGTCAGACTTTTGTAAAATTCTTACAGTAGGCTTATTTGCGCAATTTGAGCATTTCTAGCATGTTTAATTGAAATAGGAAATTTACATTTTTCACTTTTGTCAGACAATTGCAATATTCTCACAATAAGCTAATTAGCTCAATTGCAGCATTTCTAGCATGTTTGGTTAAAATTGGAAATTTACATTTTTCAGTGTTGTCAGACGTTTGTAATATTCTCACAATAAGCTAATTAGCTCAATTGGAGCATTTCTAGCATGTTTGGTTGAAATTGGAAATTTACATTTTTCACTTTTGTGAGACAATTGCAATATTCTCACAATAAGCTAATTAGCTCAATTGGAGCATTTCTAGCATGTTTGGTTGAAATTGGAAATTTACATTTTTCAGTGTTGTCAGACGTTTGTAATATTCTCACAATAAGCTAATTAGCTCAATTGGAGCATTTCTAGCATGTTTGGTTTAAATTGGAAATTTACATTTTTCACTTTTGTGAGACAATTGCAATATTCTCACAATAAGCTAATTAGCTCAATTGGAGCATTTCTAGCATGTTTGATTGAAATTGGAAATTTACATTTTTCAGTTTTGTCAGACAATTGCAATATTCTCTCAATAAGCTAATTAGCTCAATTGGAGCATTTCTAGCATGTTTGGTTGAAATTGGAAATTTACATTTTTCAGTTTTGTCAGACGTTTGTAAAAATCTTACAGTAGGCTTATTTGCGCAAGTTGAGCATTTCTAGCATGTTTGGTTGAAATTGGAAATTTACATTTTTCACTTTTGTCAGACAATTGCAATATTCTCACAATGAGCTAATTAGCTCAATTGGAGCATTTCTAACATCTTCGGTTGAAATTGGAAATTTAAATTTTTCAGTGTTGTCAGACGTTTGTAATATTCTCACAATAAGCTAATTAGCTCAATTGGAGCATTTCTGGCATGTTTGGTTGAAATTGGAAATTTACATTTTTCAGTTTTGTCAGACGTTTGTAGTATTCTCACAATAAGCTAATTAGCTCAATTGGAGCATTTCTAGCATGTTTGGTTGAAATTGGAAGTTTACATTTTTCACTTTTGTCAGACATTTGCAATATTCTCTCAATAAGCTAATTAGCTCATTTAGAGCATTTCTAGCATGTTTGGTTGAAATTAGAAATTTACATTTTTCAGTGTTGTCAGACGTTTGTAATATTCTCACAATAAGCTAATTAGCTCAATTGGAGCATTTTTAGCATGTTTGGTTGAAATTGGAAATTAACATTTTTCAGTGTTGTCAGACGTTTGAAAATTCTTACAGTAGGCTTATTTGCGCAATTTGAGCATTTCTAGCATGTTTGGTTGAAATTGGAAATTTACTTTTTTCACTTTTGTCAGACAATTGCAATATTCTCACAATAAGCTAATTAGTTCAATTGGAGCATTTCTAGCATGTTTGGTTGAAATTGGATATTAAGATTTTTCAGTGTTGTCAGACGTTTGTAATATTCTCACAATAAGCTAATTAGCTAAATTGGAGCATTTCTAGCATGTTTGGTTGAAATTGCAAATTTACATTTTTCACTTCTGTCAGACGTTTGTAAAATTCTTACAGTAGGCTTATTTGCGCAATTTGAGCATTTCTAGCATGTTTAATTGAAATTGGAAATTTACATTTTTCAATGTTGTCAGACGTTTGTAATATTCTCACAATAAGCTAATTAGCTCAATTGGAGCATTTCTAGCATGTTTGGTTGAAATTGGAAATTTACATTTTTCAGTGTTGTCAGACGTTTGTAATATTCTCACAATAAGCTAATTAGCTCAATTGGAGCATTTCTAGCATGTTTAATTGAAATTGGAAATTTACATTTTTCACTTTTGTCAGACAATTGCAATATTCTCACAATAAGCTAATTAGCTCAATTGGAGCATTTCTAGCATGTTTTGTTGAAATTAGAAATTTACATTTTTCAGTTTCGTCAGACGTTTGTAAAATTCTTACAGTAGGCTTATTTGCGCAATTTGAGCATTACTAGCATGTTTGGTTGAAATTAGAAATTTACATTTTTCAGTGTTGTCAGATGTTTGTAAAATTCTTACAGTAGGCTTATTTGCGCAGTTTGAGCATTTCTAGCATGTTTAATTGAAATTGGAAATTTACATTTTTCACTTTTGTCAGACAATTGCAATATTCTCACAATAAGCTAATTAGCTCAATTGGAGCATTTCTAGCATGTTTGGTTGAAATTGGAAATTTACATTTTTCAGTTTTGTCAGACGTTTGTAGTATTCTCACAATAAGCTAATTAGCTCAATTGGAGCATTTCTAGCATGTTTGGTTGAAATTGGAAATTTACATTTCTCACTTTTGTCAGACAATTGCAATATTCTCTCAATAAGCTAATTAGCTCATTTGGAGCATTTCTAGCATGTTTGGTTGAAATTAGAAATTTACATTTTTCAGTGTTGTCAGACGTTTGTAAAATTCTTACAGTAGGCTTATTTGCGCAATTTGAGCATTTCTAGCATGTTTAATTGAAATTGGAAATTTACATTTTTCACTTTTGTCAGACAATTGCAATATTCTCACAATAAGCTAATTAGCTCAATTGCAGCATTTCTAGCATGTTTGGTTAAAATTGGAAATTTACATTTTTCAGTTTTGTCAGACGTTTGTAGTATTCTCACAATAAGCTAATTAGCTCAATTGGAGCATTTCTAGCATGTTTGGTTGAAATTGGAAATTTACATTTCTCACTTTTGTCAGACAATTGCAATATTCTCACAACAAGCTAATTAGCTCAATTGGAGCATTTCTAGCATGTTTGGTTGAAATTGGAAATTTACATTTTTCACTTTTGTCAGACATTTGCAATATTCTCTCAATAAGCTAATTAGCTCATTTGGAGCATTTCTAGCATGTTTGGTTGAAATTAGAAATTTACATTTTTCAGTGTTGTCCGACGTTTGTAATATTCTCACAATAAGCTAATTAGCTCAATTGGAGCATTTCTAGCATGTTTGGTTGAAATTGGAAATTTACATTTTTCAGTTTCGTCAGACGTTTGTAAATTTCTTACAGTAGGCTTATTTGCGCAATTTGAGAATTTCTATCATGTTTAATTGAAATTGGAAATTTACATTTTTCACTTTTGTCAGACAATTGCAATATTCTCACAATAAGCTAATTAGCTCAATTGGAGCATTTCTAGCATGTTTCGTTGAAATTGGAAATTTACATTTTTCAGTTTTGTCAGACGTTTGTAAAATTCTTACAGTAGGCTTATTTGCGCAATTTGAGCATTTCTAGCATGTTTAATTGAAATTGGAAATTTACATTTTTCACTTTTGTCAGACAATTGCAATATTCTCACAATAAGCTAATTAGCTCAATTGGAGCATTTCTAGCATGTTTGGTTGAAATTGGAAATTTACATTTTTCAATGTTGTCAGACGTTTGTAATATTCTCACAATAAGCTAATTAGCTCAATTGGAGCATTTCTAGCATGTTTAATTGAAATTGGAAATTTACATTTTTCACTTTTGTCAGACGTTTGTAAAATTCTTACAGTAGGCTTATTTGCGCAATTTGAGCATTTCTAGCATGTTTAATTGAAATTGGAAATTTACATTTTTCACTTTTGTCAGACAATTGCAATATTCTCACAATAAACTAATTAGCTCAATTGGAGCATTTCTAGCATGTTTGGTTGAAATTGGAAATTTACATTTTTCAGTGTTGTCAGACGTTTGTAATATTCTCACAATAAGCTAATTAGCTCAATTGGAGCATTTCTAGCATGTTTGGTTGAAATTGGAAATTTACATTTTTCAGTTTTGTCAGACGTTTGTAGTATTCTCACAATAAGCTAATTAGCTCAATTGGAGCATTTCTAGCATGTTTGGTTGAAATTGGAAATTTACATTTCTCACTTTTGTCAGACAATTGCAATATTCTCTCAATAAGCTAATTAGCTCATTTGGAGCATTTCTAGCATGTTTGGTTGAAATTAGAAATTTACATTTTTCAGTGTTGTCAGACGTTTGTAATATTCTTACAGTAGGCTTATTTGCGCAATTTGAGCATTTCTAGCATGTTTAATTGAAATTGGAAATTTACATTTTTCACTTTTGTCAGACAATTGCAATATTCTCACAACAAGCTAATTAGCTCAATTGCAGCATTTCTAGCATGTTTGGTTAAAGTTGGAAATTTACATTTTTCAGTTTTGTCAGACGTTTGTAGTATTCTCACAATAAGCTAATTAGCTCAATTGGAGCATTTCTAGCATGTTTGGTTGAAATTGGAAATTTACATTTCTCACTTTTGTCAGACAATTGCAATATTCTCACAACAAGCTAATTAGCTCAATTGGAGCATTTCTAGCATGTTTGGTTGAAATTGGAAATTTACATTTTTCACTTTTGTCAGACATTTGCAATATTCTCTCAATAAGCTAATTAGCTCAATTGGAGCATTTCTAGCATGTTTGGTTGAAATTAGAAATTTACATTTTTCAGTGTTGTCAGACGTTTGTAATATTCTCACAATAAGCTAATTAGCTCAATTGGAGCATTTCTAGCATGTTTGGTTGAAATTGGAAATTTACATTTTTCAGTTTCGTCAGACGTTTGTAAAATTCTTACAGTAGGCTTATTTGCGCGAATTGAGCATTTCTAGCATGTTTGGTTGAAATTGGAAATTTACATTTTTCACTTTTGTCAGACAAATGCAATATTCTCACAATAAGCTAATTAGCTCAATTGGAGCATTTCTAGCATGTTTGGTTGAAATTGGAAATTTACATTTTTCAGTGTTGTCAGACGTTTGTAATATTCTCACAATAAGCTAATTAGCTCAATTGGAGCATTTCTAGCATGTTTGGTTGAAATTGGAAATTTACATTTTTCACTTTTGTCAGACAATTGCAATATTCTCACAATAAGCTAATTAGCTCAATTGGAGCATTTCTAGCATGTTTGGTTGAATTTGGAAATTTACATTTTTCAGTTTTGTCAGACGTTTGTAGTATTCTCACAATAAGCTAATTAGCTCAATTGGAGCATTTCTAGCATGTTTGGTTGAAATTGGAAATTTACATTTCTCACTTTTGTCAGACAATTGCAATATTCTCAAAACAAGCTAATTAGCTCAATTGGAGCATTTCTAGCATGTTTGGTTGAAATTGGAAATTTACATTTTTCACTTTTGTCAGACATTTGCAATATTCTCGCAATAAGCTAATTAGCTCATTTGGAACATTTCTAGCATGTTTGGTTGAAATTAGAAATTTACATTTTTCAGTGTTGTCAGACGTTTGTAATATTCTCACAATAAGCTAATTAGCTCAATTGGAGCATTTCTAGCATGTTTGGTTGAAATTGGAAATTTACATTTTTCAGTTTCGTCAGACGTTTGTAAAATTCTTACAGTAGGCTTATTTGCGCAATTTGAGCATTTCTAGCATGTTTAATTGAAATTGGAAATTTACATTTTTCAGTTTTGTCAGACAATTGCAATATTCTCACAATAAGCTAATTAGCTCAATTGGAGCATTTCTAGCATGTTTGGTTGAAATTGGAAATTTACATTTTTCAGTTTTGTCAGACGTTTGTAGTATTCTCACAATAAGCTAATTAGCTCAATTGGAGCAATTCTAGCATGTTTGGTTGAATTTGGAAATTTACATTTCTCACTTTTGTCAGACAATTGCAATATTCTCACAACAAGCTAATTAGCTCAATTGGAGCATTTCTAGCATGTTTGGTTGAAATTGGAAATTTACATTTTTCAGTGTTGTCAGACGTTTGTAATATTCTCACAATAAGCTAATTAGCTCAATTGGAGCATTTCTAGCATGTTTGGTTTAGATTGGAAATTTACATTTTTCACTTTTGTGAGACAATTGCAATATTCTCACAATAAGCTAATTAGCTCAATTGGAGCATTTCTAGCATGTTTGGTTGAAATTGGAAATTTACATTTTTCACTTTTGTCAGACAATTGCAATATTCTCACAATAAGCTAATTAGCTCAATTGGAGCATTTCTAGCATGTTTGGTTGAATTTGGAAATTTACATTTTTCAGTTTTGTCAGACGTTTGTAGTATTCTCACAATAAGCTAATTAGCTCAATTGGAGCATTTCTAGCATGTTTGGTTGAAATTGGAAATTTACATTTCTCACTTTTGTCAGACAATTGCAATATTCTCAAAACAAGCTAATTAGCTCAATTGGAGCATTTCTAGCATGTTTGGTTGAAATTGGAAATTTACATTTTTCACTTTTGTCAGACATTTGCAATATTCTCGCAATAAGCTAATTAGCTCATTTGGAGCATTTCTAGCATGTTTGGTTGAAATTAGAAATTTACATTTTTCAGTGTTGTCAGACGTTTGTAATATTCTCACAATAAGCTAATTAGCTCAATTGGAGCATTTCTAGCATGTTTGGTTGAAATTGGAAATTTACATTTTTCAGTTTCGTCAGACGTTTGTAAAATTCTTACAGTAGGCTTATTTGCGCAATTTGAGCATTTCTAGCATGTTTAATTGAAATTGGAAATTTACATTTTTCAGTTTTGTCAGACAATTGCAATATTCTCACAATAAGCTAATTAGCTCAATTGGAGCATTTCTAGCATGTTTGGTTGAAATTGGAAATTTACATTTTTCAGTTTTGTCAGACGTTTGTAGTATTCTCACAATAAGCTAATTAGCTCAATTGGAGCAATTCTAGCATGTTTGGTTGAATTTGGAAATTTACATTTCTCACTTTTGTCAGACAATTGCAATATTCTCACAACAAGCTAATTAGCTCAATTGGAGCATTTCTAGCATGTTTGGTTGAAATTGGAAATTTACATTTTTCAGTGTTGTCAGACGTTTGTAATATTCTCACAATAAGCTAATTAGCTCAATTGGAGCATTTCTAGCATGTTTGGTTTAGATTGGAAATTTACATTTTTCACTTTTGTGAGACAATTGCAATATTCTCACAATAAGCTAATTAGCTCAATTGGAGCATTTCTAGCATGTTTGGTTGAAATTGGAAATTTACATTTTTCACTTTTGTCAGACAATTGCAATATTCTCACAATAAGCTAATTAGCTCAATTGGAGCATTTCTAGCATGTTTGGTTGAAATTGGAAATTTACATTTTTCAGTGTTGTCAGACGTTTGTAATATTCTCACAATAAGCTAATTAGCTCAATTGGAGCATTTCTAGCATGTTTGGTTGAAATTGGAAATTTACATTTTTCAGTTTTGTCAGACGTTTGTAAAAATCTTACAGTAGGCTTATTTGCGCAAGTTGAGCATTTCTAGCATGTTTGGTTGAAATTGGAAATTTACATTTTTCACTTTTGTCAGACAATTGCAATATTCTCACAATAAGCTAATTAGCTCAATTGGAGCATTTCTAGCATCTTCGGTTGAAATTGGAAATTTACATTTTTCAGTGTTGTCAGACGTTTGTAATATTCTCACAATAAGCTAATTAGCTCAATTGGAGCATTTCTAGCATGTTTGGTTGAAATTGGAAATTTACATTTTTCACTTTTGTCAGACAATTGCAATAATCTCACAGTAAGCTAATTAGCTCAATTGGAGCAATTCTAGCATGTTTGGTTGAAATTGGAAATTTACATTTTTCACTTTTGTCAGACAATTGCAATATTCTCACAATAAGCTAATTAGCTCAATTGGAGCATTTCTAGCATGTTTGGTTGAAATTGGAAATTTACATTTTTCACTTTTGTCAGACAATTGCAATATTCTCTCAATAAGCTAATTAGCTCATTTGGAGCATTTCTAGCATGTTTGGTTGAAATTAGAAATTTACATTTTTCAGTGTTGTCAGACGTTTGTAAAAATCTTACAGTAGGCTTATTTGCGCAAGTTGAGCATTTCTAGCATGTTTGGTTGAAATTGGAAATTTACATTTTTCACTTTTGTCAGACAATTGCAATATTCTCACAATAAGCTAATTAGCTCAATTGGAGCATTTCTAGCATCTTCGGTTGAAATTGGAAATTTACATTTTTCAGTGTTGTCAGACGTTTGTAATATTCTCACAATAAGCTAATTAGCTCAATTGGAGCATTTCTAGCATGTTTGGTTGAAATTGGAAAATTACATTTTTCACTTTTGTCAGACAATTGCAATATTCTCACAATAAGCTAATTAGCTCAATTGGAGCATTTCTAGCATGTTTGGTTGAAATTGGAAATTTACATTTTTCAATGTTGTCAGACGTTTGTAATATTCTCACAATAAGCTAATTAGCTCAATTGGAGCATTTCTAGCATGTTTAATTGAAATTGGAAATTTACATTTTTCACTTATGTCAGACGTTTGTAAAATTCTTACAGTAGGCTTATTTGCGCAATTTGAGCATTTCTAGCATGTTTAATTGAAATTGGAAATTTACATTTTTCACTTTTGTCAGACAATTGCAATATTCTCACAATAAACTAATTAGCTCAATTGGAGCATTTCTAGCATGTTTGGTTGAAATTGGAAATTTACATTTTTCAGTGTTGTCAGACGTTTGTAATATTCTCACAATAAGCTAATTAGCTCAATTGGAGCATTTCTAGCATGTTTAATTGAAATTGGAAATTTACATTTTTCACTTTTGTCAGACAATTGCAATATTCTCACAATAAGCTAATTAGCTCAATTGGAGCATTTCTAGCATGTTTTGTTGAAATTGGAAATTTACATTTTTCAGTTTCGTCAGACGTTTGTAAAATTCTTACAGTAGGCTTATTTGCGCAATTTGAGCATTTCTAGCATGTTTGGTTGAAATTAGAAATTTACATTTTTCAGTGTTGTCAGACGTTTGTAAAATTCTTACAGTAGGCTTATTTGCGCAGTTTGAGCATTTCTAGCATGTTTAATTGAAATTGGAAATTTACATTTTTCACTTTTGTCAGACAATTGCAATATTCTCACAATAAGCTAATTAGCTCAATTGGAGCATTTCTAGCATGTTTGGTTGAAATTGGAAATTTACATTTTTCAGTTTTGTCAGACGTTTGTAGTATTCTCACAATAAGCTAATTAGCTCAATTGGAGCATTTCTAGCATGTTTGGTTGAAATTGGAAATTTACATTTCTCACTTTTGTCAGACAATTGCAATATTCTCTCAATAAGCTAATTAGCTCATTTGGAGCATTTCTAGCATGTTTGGTTGAAATTAGAAGTTTACATTTTTCAGTGTTGTCAGACGTTTGTAATATTCTCACAATAAGCTAATTAGCTCAATTGGAGCATTTCTAGCATGTTTGGTTGAAATTGGAAATTTACATTTTTCAGTTTTGTCAGACGTTTGTAAAATTCTTACAGTAGGCTTATTTGCGCAATTTGAGCATTTTTAGCATGTTTAATTGAAATTGGAAATTTACATTTTTCACTTTTGTCAGACAATTGCAATATTCTCACAATAAGCTAATTAGCTCAATTGGAGCATTTCTAGCATGTTTGGTTGAAATTGGAAATTTACATTTTTCAATGTTTTCAGACGTTTGTAATATTCTCACAATAAGCTAATTAGCTCAATTGGAGCATTTCTAGCATGTTTAATTGAAATTGGAAATTTACATTTTTCACTTTTGTCAGACAATTGCAATATTCTCTCAATAAGCTAATTAGCTCATTTGGAGCATTTCTAGCATGTTTGGTTGAAATTAGAAATTTACATTTTTCAGTGTTGTCAGACGTTTGTAATATTCTTACAGTAGGCTTATTTGCGCAATTTGAGCATTTCTAGCATGTTTAATTGAAATTGGAAATTTACATTTTTCACTTTTGTCAGACAATTGCAATATTCTCACAATAAGCTAATTAGCTCAATTGCAGCATTTCTAGCATGTTTGGTTAAAATTGGAAATTTACATTTTTCAGTTTTGTCAGACGTTTGTAGTATTCTCACAATAAGCTAATTAGCTCAATTGGAGCATTTCTAGCATGTTTGGTTGAAATTGGAAATTTACATTTCTCACTTTTGTCAGACAATTGCAATATTCTCACAACAAGCTAATTAGCTCAATTGGAGCATTTCTAGCATGTTTGGTTGAAATTGGAAATTTACATTTTTCACTTTTGTCAGACATTTGCAATATTCTCTCAATAAGCTAATTAGCTCAATTGGAGCATTTCTAGCATGTTTGGTTGAAATTAGAAATTTACATTTTTCAGTGTTGTCAGACGTTTGTAATATTCTCACAATAAGCTAATTAGCTCAATTGGAGCATTTCTAGCATGTTTGGTTGAAATTGGAAATTTACATTTTTCAGTTTCGTCAGACGTTTGTAAAATTTTTACAGTAGGCTTATTTGCGCGAATTGAGCATTTCTAGCATGTTTGGTTGAAATTGGAAATTTACATTTTTCACTTTTGTCAGACAAATGCAATATTCTCACAATAAGCTAATTAGCTCAATTGGAGCATTTCTAGCATGTTTGGTTTAAATTGGAAATTTACATTTTTCACTTTTGTCAGACGTTTGTAAAATTCTTACAGTAGGCTTATTTGCGCAATTTGAGCATTTCTAGCATGTTTAATTGAAATTGGAAATTTACATTTTTCACTTTTGTCAGACAATTGCAATATTCTCACAATAAACTAATTAGCTCAATTGGAGCATTTCTAGCATGTTTGGTTGAAATTGGAAATTTACATTTTTCAGTGTTGTCAGACGTTTGTAATATTCTCACAATAAGCTAATTAGCTCAATTGGAGCATTTCTAGCATGTTTAATTGAAATTGGAAATTTACATTTTTCACTTTTGTCAGACAATTGCAATATTCTCACAATAAGCTAATTAGCTCAATTGGAGCATTTCTAGCATGTTTTGTTGAAATTAGAAATTTACATTTTTCAGTTTCGTCAGACGTTTGTAAAATTCTTACAGTAGGCTTATTTGCGCAATTTGAGCATTACTAGCATGTTTGGTTGAAATTAGAAATTTACATTTTTCAGTGTTGTCAGATGTTTGTAAAATTCTTACAGTAGGCTTATTTGCGCAGTTTGAGCATTTCTAGCATGTTTAATTGAAATTGGAAATTTACATTTTTCACTTTTGTCAGACAATTGCAATATTCTCACAATAAGCTAATTAGCTCAATTGGAGCATTTCTAGCATGTTTGGTTGAAATTGGAAATTTACATTTTTCAGTTTTGTCAGACGTTTGTAGTATTCTCACAATAAGCTAATTAGCTCAATTGGAGCATTTCTAGCATGTTTGGTTGAAATTGGAAATTTACATTTCTCACTTTTGTCAGACAATTGCAATATTCTCTCAATAAGCTAATTAGCTCATTTGGAGCATTTCTAGCATGTTTGGTTGAAATTAGAAATTTACATTTTTCAGTGTTGTCAGACGTTTGTAAAATTCTTACAGTAGGCTTATTTGCGCAATTTGAGCATTTCTAGCATGTTTAATTGAAATTGGAAATTTACATTTTTCACTTTTGTCAGACAATTGCAATATTCTCACAATAAGCTAATTAGCTCAATTGCAGCATTTCTAGCATGTTTGGTTAAAATTGGAAATTTACATTTTTCAGTTTTGTCAGACGTTTGTAGTATTCTCACAATAAGCTAATTAGCTCAATTGGAGCATTTCTAGCATGTTTGGTTGAAATTGGAAATTTACATTTCTCACTTTTGTCAGACAATTGCAATATTCTCACAACAAGCTAATTAGCTCAATTGGAGCATTTCTAGCATGTTTGGTTGAAATTGGAAATTTACATTTTTCACTTTTGTCAGACATTTGCAATATTCTCTCAATAAGCTAATTAGCTCATTTGGAGCATTTCTAGCATGTTTGGTTGAAATTAGAAATTTACATTTTTCAGTGTTGTCCGACGTTTGTAATATTCTCACAATAAGCTAATTAGCTCAATTGGAGCATTTCTAGCATGTTTGGTTGAAATTGGAAATTTACATTTTTCAGTTTCGTCAGACGTTTGTAAATTTCTTACAGTAGGCTTATTTGCGCAATTTGAGAATTTCTATCATGTTTAATTGAAATTGGAAATTTACATTTTTCACTTTTGTCAGACAATTGCAATATTCTCACAATAAGCTAATTAGCTCAATTGGAGCATTTCTAGCATGTTTGGTTGAAATTGGAAATTTACATTTTTCAGTTTTGTCAGACGTTTGTAAAATTCTTACAGTAGGCTTATTTGCGCAATTTGAGCATTTCTAGCATGTTTAATTGAAATTGGAAATTTACATTTTTCACTTTTGTCAGACAATTGCAATATTCTCACAATAAGCTAATTAGCTCAATTGGAGCATTTCTAGCATGTTTGGTTGAAATTGGAAATTTACATTTTTCAATGTTGTCAGACGTTTGTAATATTCTCACAATAAGCTAATTAGCTCAATTGGAGCATTTCTAGCATGTTTGGTTGAAATTGGAAATTTACATTTTTCAGTTTTGTCAGACGTTTGTAAAATTCTTACAGTAGGCTTGTTTGCGCAATTTGAGCATTTCTAGCATGTTTAATTGAAATTGGAAATTTACATTTTTCACTTTTGTCAGACAATTGCAATATTCTCACAATAAGCTAATTAGCTCAATTGGAGCATTTCTAGCATGTTTAATTGAAATTGGAAATTTACATTTTTCACTTTTGTCAGACGTTTGTAAAATTCTTACAGTAGGCTTATTTGCGCAATTTGAGCATTTCTAGCATGTTTAATTGAAATTGGAAATTTACATTTTTCACTTTTGTCAGACAATTGCAATATTCTCACAATAAACTAATTAGCTCAATTGGAGCATTTCTAGCATGTTTGGTTGAAATTGGAAATTTACATTTTTCAGTGTTGTCAGACGTTTGTAATATTCTCACAATAAGCTAATTAGCTCAATTGGAGCATTTCTAGCATGTTTGGTTGAAATTGGAAATTTACATTTTTCAGTTTTGTCAGACGTTTGTAGTATTCTCACAATAAGCTAATTAGCTCAATTGGAGCATTTCTAGCATGTTTGGTTGAAATTGGAAATTTACATTTCTCACTTTTGTCAGACAATTGCAATATTCTCTCAATAAGCTAATTAGCTCATTTGGAGCATTTCTAGCATGTTTGGTTGAAATTAGAAATTTACATTTTTCAGTGTTGTCAGACGTTTGTAATATTCTTACAGTAGGCTTATTTGCGCAATTTGAGCATTTCTAGCATGTTTAATTGAAATTGGAAATTTACATTTTTCACTTTTGTCAGACAATTGCAATATTCTCACAACAAGCTAATTAGCTCAATTGGAGCATTTCTAGCATGTTTGGTTGAAATTGGAAATTTACATTTTTCACTTTTGTCAGACATTTGCAATATTCTCTCAATAAGCTAATTAGCTCAATTGGAGCATTTCTAGCATGTTTGGTTGAAATTAGAAATTTACATTTTTCAGTGTTGTCAGACGTTTGTAATATTCTCACAATAAGCTAATTAGCTCAATTGGAGCATTTCTAGCATGTTTGGTTTAAATTGGAAATTTACATTTTTCAGTTTCGTCAGACGTTTGTAAAATTCTTACAGTAGGCTTATTTGCGCGAATTGAGCATTTCTAGCATGTTTGGTTGAAATTGGAAATTTACATTTTTCACTTTTGTCAGACAAATGCAATATTCTCACAATAAGCTAATTAGCTCAATTGGAGCATTTCTAGCATGTTTGGTTGAAATTGGAAATTTACATTTTTCAGTGTTGTCAGACGTTTGTAATATTCTCACAATAAGCTAATTAGCTCAATTGGAGCATTTCTAGCATGTTTGGTTGAAATTGGAAATTTACATTTTTCACTTTTGTCAGACAATTGCAATATTCTCACAATAAGCTAATTAGCTCAATTGGAGCATTTCTAGCATGTTTGGTTGAATTTGGAAATTTACATTTTTCAGTTTTGTCAGACGTTTGTAGTATTCTCACAATAAGCTAATTAGCTCAATTGGAGCATTTCTAGCATGTTTGGTTGAAATTGGAAATTTACATTTCTCACTTTTGTCAGACAATTGCAATATTCTCAAAACAAGCTAATTAGCTCAATTGGAGCATTTCTAGCATGTTTGGTTGAAATTGGAAATTTACATTTTTCACTTTTGTCAGACATTTGCAATATTCTCGCAATAAGCTAATTAGCTCATTTGGAACATTTCTAGCATGTTTGGTTGAAATTAGAAATTTACATTTTTCAGTGTTGTCAGACGTTTGTAATATTCTCACAATAAGCTAATTAGCTCAATTGGAGCATTTCTAGCATGTTTGGTTGAAATTGGAAATTTACATTTTTCAGTTTCGTCAGACGTTTGTAAAATTCTTACAGTAGGCTTATTTGCGCAATTTGAGCATTTCTAGCATGTTTAATTGAAATTGGAAATTTACATTTTTCAGTTTTGTCAGACAATTGCAATATTCTCACAATAAGCTAATTAGCTCAATTGGAGCATTTCTAGCATGTTTGGTTGAAATTGGAAATTTACATTTTTCAGTTTTGTCAGACGTTTGTAGTATTCTCACAATAAGCTAATTAGCTCAATTGGAGCAATTCTAGCATGTTTGGTTGAATTTGGAAATTTACATTTCTCACTTTTGTCAGACAATTGCAATATTCTCACAACAAGCTAATTAGCTCAATTGGAGCATTTCTAGCATGTTTGGTTGAAATTGGAAATTTACATTTTTCAGTGTTGTCAGACGTTTGTAATATTCTCACAATAAGCTAATTAGCTCAATTGGAGCATTTCTAGCATGTTTGGTTTAGATTGGAAATTTACATTTTTCACTTTTGTGAGACAATTGCAATATTCTCACAATAAGCTAATTAGCTCAATTGGAGCATTTCTAGCATGTTTGGTTGAAATTGGAAATTTACATTTTTCACTTTTGTCAGACAATTGCAATATTCTCACAATAAGCTAATTAGCTCAATTGGAGCATTTCTAGCATGTTTGGTTGATATTGGAAATTTACATTTTTCAGTGTTGTCAGACGTTTGTAATATTCTCACAATAAGCTAATTAGCTCAATTGGAGCATTTCTAGCATGTTTGGTTGAAATTGGAAATTTACATTTTTCAGTTTTGTCAGACGTTTGTAAAAATCTTACAGTAGGCTTATTTGCGCAAGTTGAGCATTTCTAGCATGTTTGGTTGAAATTGGAAATTTACATTTTTCACTTTTGTCAGACAATTGCAATATTCTCACAATAAGCTAATTAGCTCAATTGGAGCATTTCTAGCATCTTCGGTTGAAATTGGAAATTTACATTTTTCAGTGTTGTCAGACGTTTGTAATATTCTCACAATAAGCTAATTAGCTCAATTGGAGCATTTCTAGCATGTTTGGTTGAAATTGGAAATTTACATTTTTCACTTTTGTCAGACAATTGCAATAATCTCACAGTAAGCTAATTAGCTCAATTGGAGCAATTCTAGCATGTTTGGTTGAAATTGGAAATTTACATTTTTCACTTTTGTCAGACAATTGCAATATTCTCACAATAAGCTAATTAGCTCAATTGGAGCATTTCTAGCATGTTTGGTTGAAATTGGAAATTTACATTTTTCACTTTTGTCAGACAATTGCAATATTCTCTCAATAAGCTAATTAGCTCATTTGGAGCATTTCTAGCATGTTTGGTTGAAATTAGAAATTTACATTTTTCAGTGTTGTCAGACGTTTGTAAAAATCTTACAGTAGGCTTATTTGCGCAAGTTGAGCATTTCTAGCATGTTTGGTTGAAATTGGAAATTTACATTTTTCACTTTTGTCAGACAATTGCAATATTCTCACAATAAGCTAATTAGCTCAATTGGAGCATTTCTAGCATCTTCGGTTGAAATTGGAAATTTACATTTTTCAGTGTTGTCAGACGTTTGTAATATTCTCACAATAAGCTAATTAGCTCAATTGGAGCATTTCTAGCATGTTTGGTTGAAATTGGAAAATTACATTTTTCACTTTTGTCAGACAATTGCAATATTCTCACAATAAGCTAATTAGCTCAATTGGAGCATTTCTAGCATGTTTGGTTGAAATTGGAAATTTACATTTTTCAATGTTGTCAGACGTTTGTAATATTCTCACAATAAGCTAATTAGCTCAATTGGAGCATTTCTAGCATGTTTAATTGAAATTGGAAATTTACATTTTTCACTTATGTCAGACGTTTGTAAAATTCTTACAGTAGGCTTATTTGCGCAATTTGAGCATTTCTAGCATGTTTAATTGAAATTGGAAATTTACATTTTTCACTTTTGTCAGACAATTGCAATATTCTCACAATAAACTAATTAGCTCAATTGGAGCATTTCTAGCATGTTTGGTTGAAATTGGAAATTTACATTTTTCAGTGTTGTCAGACGTTTGTAATATTCTCACAATAAGCTAATTAGCTCAATTGGAGCATTTCTAGCATGTTTAATTGAAATTGGAAATTTACATTTTTCACTTTTGTCAGACAATTGCAATATTCTCACAATAAGCTAATTAGCTCAATTGGAGCATTTCTAGCATGTTTGGTTGAAATTGGAAATTTACATTTTTCAATGTTGTCAGACGTTTGTAATATTCTCACAATAAGCTAATTAGCTCAATTGGAGCATTTCTAGCATGTTTGGTTGAAATTGGAAATTTACATTTTTCAGTTTTGTCAGACGTTTGTAAAATTCTTACAGTAGGCTTGTTTGCGCAATTTGAGCATTTCTAGCATGTTTAATTGAAATTGGAAATTTACATTTTTCACTTTTGTCAGACAATTGCAATATTCTCACAATAAGCTAATTAGCTCAATTGGAGCATTTCTAGCATGTTTAATTGAAATTGGAAATTTACATTTTTCACTTTTGTCAGACGTTTGTAAAATTCTTACAGTAGGCTTATTTGCGCAATTTGAGCATTTCTAGCATGTTTAATTGAAATTGGAAATTTACATTTTTCACTTTTGTCAGACAATTGCAATATTCTCACAATAAACTAATTAGCTCAATTGGAGCATTTCTAGCATGTTTGGTTGAAATTGGAAATTTACATTTTTCAGTGTTGTCAGACGTTTGTAATATTCTCACAATAAGCTAATTAGCTCAATTGGAGCATTTCTAGCATGTTTGGTTGAAATTGGAAATTTACATTTTTCAGTTTTGTCAGACGTTTGTAGTATTCTCACAATAAGCTAATTAGCTCAATTGGAGCATTTCTAGCATGTTTGGTTGAAATTGGAAATTTACATTTCTCACTTTTGTCAGACAATTGCAATATTCTCTCAATAAGCTAATTAGCTCATTTGGAGCATTTCTAGCATGTTTGGTTGAAATTAGAAATTTACATTTTTCAGTGTTGTCAGACGTTTGTAATATTCTTACAGTAGGCTTATTTGCGCAATTTGAGCATTTCTAGCATGTTTAATTGAAATTGGAAATTTACATTTTTCACTTTTGTCAGACAATTGCAATATTCTCACAACAAGCTAATTAGCTCAATTGGAGCATTTCTAGCATGTTTGGTTGAAATTGGAAATTTACATTTTTCACTTTTGTCAGACATTTGCAATATTCTCTCAATAAGCTAATTAGCTCAATTGGAGCATTTCTAGCATGTTTGGTTGAAATTAGAAATTTACATTTTTCAGTGTTGTCAGACGTTTGTAATATTCTCACAATAAGCTAATTAGCTCAATTGGAGCATTTCTAGCATGTTTGGTTGAAATTGGAAATTTACATTTTTCAGTTTCGTCAGACGTTTGTAAAATTCTTACAGTAGGCTTATTTGCGCGAATTGAGCATTTCTAGCATGTTTGGTTGAAATTGGAAATTTACATTTTTCACTTTTGTCAGACAAATGCAATATTCTCACAATAAGCTAATTAGCTCAATTGGAGCATTTCTAGCATGTTTGGTTGAAATTGGAAATTTACATTTTTCAGTGTTGTCAGACGTTTGTAATATTCTCACAATAAGCTAATTAGCTCAATTGGAGCATTTCTAGCATGTTTGGTTGAAATTGGAAATTTACATTTTTCACTTTTGTCAGACAATTGCAATATTCTCACAATAAGCTAATTAGCTCAATTGGAGCATTTCTAGCATGTTTGGTTGAATTTGGAAATTTACATTTTTCAGTTTTGTCAGACGTTTGTAGTATTCTCACAATAAGCTAATTAGCTCAATTGGAGCATTTCTAGCATGTTTGGTTGAAATTGGAAATTTACATTTCTCACTTTTGTCAGACAATTGCAATATTCTCAAAACAAGCTAATTAGCTCAATTGGAGCATTTCTAGCATGTTTGGTTGAAATTGGAAATTTACATTTTTCACTTTTGTCAGACATTTGCAATATTCTCGCAATAAGCTAATTAGCTCATTTGGAACATTTCTAGCATGTTTGGTTGAAATTAGAAATTTACATTTTTCAGTGTTGTCAGACGTTTGTAATATTCTCACAATAAGCTAATTAGCTCAATTGGAGCATTTCTAGCATGTTTGGTTGAAATTGGAAATTTACATTTTTCAGTTTCGTCAGACGTTTGTAAAATTCTTACAGTAGGCTTATTTGCGCAATTTGAGCATTTCTAGCATGTTTAATTGAAATTGGAAATTTACATTTTTCAGTTTTGTCAGACAATTGCAATATTCTCACAATAAGCTAATTAGCTCAATTGGAGCATTTCTAGCATGTTTGGTTGAAATTGGAAATTTACATTTTTCAGTTTTGTCAGACGTTTGTAGTATTCTCACAATAAGCTAATTAGCTCAATTGGAGCAATTCTAGCATGTTTGGTTGAATTTGGAAATTTACATTTCTCACTTTTGTCAGACAATTGCAATATTCTCACAACAAGCTAATTAGCTCAATTGGAGCATTTCTAGCATGTTTGGTTGAAATTGGAAATTTACATTTTTCAGTGTTGTCAGACGTTTGTAATATTCTCACAATAAGCTAATTAGCTCAATTGGAGCATTTCTAGCATGTTTGGTTTAGATTGGAAATTTACATTTTTCACTTTTGTGAGACAATTGCAATATTCTCACAATAAGCTAATTAGCTCAATTGGAGCATTTCTAGCATGTTTGGTTGAAATTGGAAATTTACATTTTTCACTTTTGTCAGACAATTGCAATATTCTCACAATAAGCTAATTAGCTCAATTGGAGCATTTCTAGCATGTTTGGTTGATATTGGAAATTTACATTTTTCAGTGTTGTCAGACGTTTGTAATATTCTCACAATAAGCTAATTAGCTCAATTGGAGCATTTCTAGCATGTTTGGTTGAAATTGGAAATTTACATTTTTCAGTTTTGTCAGACGTTTGTAAAAATCTTACAGTAGGCTTATTTGCGCAAGTTGAGCATTTCTAGCATGTTTGGTTGAAATTGGAAATTTACATTTTTCACTTTTGTCAGACAATTGCAATATTCTCACAATAAGCTAATTAGCTCAATTGGAGCATTTCTAGCATCTTCGGTTGAAATTGGAAATTTACATTTTTCAGTGTTGTCAGACGTTTGTAATATTCTCACAATAAGCTAATTAGCTCAATTGGAGCATTTCTAGCATGTTTGGTTGAAATTGGAAATTTACATTTTTCACTTTTGTCAGACAATTGCAATAATCTCACAGTAAGCTAATTAGCTCAATTGGAGCAATTCTAGCATGTTTGGTTGAAATTGGAAATTTACATTTTTCACTTTTGTCAGACAATTGCAATATTCTCACAATAAGCTAATTAGCTCAATTGGAGCATTTCTAGCATGTTTGGTTGAAATTGGAAATTTACATTTTTCACTTTTGTCAGACAATTGCAATATTCTCTCAATAAGCTAATTAGCTCATTTGGAGCATTTCTAGCATGTTTGGTTGAAATTAGAAATTTACATTTTTCAGTGTTGTCAGACGTTTGTAAAAATCTTACAGTAGGCTTATTTGCGCAAGTTGAGCATTTCTAGCATGTTTGGTTGAAATTGGAAATTTACATTTTTCACTTTTGTCAGACAATTGCAATATTCTCACAATAAGCTAATTAGCTCAATTGGAGCATTTCTAGCATCTTCGGTTGAAATTGGAAATTTACATTTTTCAGTGTTGTCAGACGTTTGTAATATTCTCACAATAAGCTAATTAGCTCAATTGGAGCATTTCTAGCATGTTTGGTTGAAATTGGAAAATTACATTTTTCACTTTTGTCAGACAATTGCAATATTCTCACAATAAGCTAATTAGCTCAATTGGAGCATTTCTAGCATGTTTGGTTGAAATTAGAAATTTACATTTTTCAATGTTGTCAGACGTTTGTAATATTCTCACAATAAGCTAATTAGCTCAATTGGAGCATTTCTAGCATGTTTAATTGAAATTGGAAATTTACATTTTTCACTTATGTCAGACGTTTGTAAAATTCTTACAGTAGGCTTATTTGCGCAATTTGAGCATTTCTAGCATGTTTAATTGAAATTGGAAATTTACATTTTTCACTTTTGTCAGACAATTGCAATATTCTCACAATAAACTAATTAGCTCAATTGGAGCATTTCTAGCATGTTTGGTTGAAATTGGAAATTTACATTTTTCAGTGTTGTCAGACGTTTGTAATATTCTCACAATAAGCTAATTAGCTCAATTGGAGCATTTCTAGCATGTTTAATTGAAATTGGAAATTTACATTTTTCACTTTTGTCAGACAATTGCAATATTCTCACAATAAGCTAATTAGCTCAATTGGAGCATTTCTAGCATGTTTTGTTGAAATTGGAAATTTACATTTTTCAGTTTCGTCAGACGTTTGTAAAATTCTTACAGTAGGCTTATTTGCGCAATTTGAGCATTTCTAGCATGTTTGGTTGAAATTAGAAATTTACATTTTTCAGTGTTGTCAGACGTTTGTAAAATTCTTACAGTAGGCTTATTTGCGCAATTTGAGCATTTCTAGCATGTTTAATTGAAATTGGAAATTTACATTTTTCACTTTTGTCAGACAATTGCAATATTCTCACAATAAGCTAATTAGCTCAATTGGAGCATTTCTAGCATGTTTGGTTGAAATTGGAAATTTACATTTTTCAGTTTTGTCAGACGTTTGTAGTATTCTCACAATAAGCTAATTAGCTCAATTGGAGCATTTCTAGCATGTTTGGTTGAAATTGGAAATTTACATTTCTCACTTTTGTCAGACAATTGCAATATTCTCTCAATAAGCTAATTAGCTCATTTGGAGCATTTCTAGCATGTTTGGTTGAAATTAGAAGTTTACATTTTTCAGTGTTGTCAGACGTTTGTAATATTCTCACAATAAGCTAATTAGCTCAATTGGAGCATTTCTAGCATGTTTGGTTGAAATTGGAAATTTACATTTTTCAGTTTTGTCAGACGTTTGTAAAATTCTTACAGTAGGCTTATTTGCGCAATTTGAGCATTTTTAGCATGTTTAATTGAAATTGGAAATTTACATTTTTCACTTTTGTCAGACAATTGCAATATTCTCACAATAAGCTAATTAGCTCAATTGGAGCATTTCTAGCATGTTTGGTTGAAATTGGAAATTTACATTTTTCAATGTTGTCAGACGTTTGTAATATTCTCACAATAAGCTAATTAGCTCAATTGGAGCATTTCTAGCATGTTTGGTTGAAATTGGAAATTTACATTTTTCAGTTTCGTCAGACGTTTGTAAAATTTTTACAGTAGGCTTATTTGCGCGAATTGAGCATTTCTAGCATGTTTGGTTGAAATTGGAAATTTACATTTTTCACTTTTGTGAGACAAATGCAATATTCTCACAATAAGCTAATTAGCTCAATTGGAGCATTTCTAGCATGTTTGGTTGAAATTGGAAATTTACATTTTTCAGTGTTGTCAGACGTTTGTAATATTCTCACAATAAGCTAATTAGCTCAATTGGAGCATTTCTAGCATGTTTGGTTTAAATTGGAAATTTACATTTTTCACTTTTGTCAGACAATTGCAATATTCTCACAATAAGCTAATTAGCTCAATTGGAGCATTTCTAGCATGTTTGGTTGAATTTGGAAATTTACATTTTTCAGTTTTGTCAGACGTTTGTAGTATTCTCACAATAAGCTAATTAGCTCAATTGGAGCATTTCTAGCATGTTTGGTTGAAATTGGAAATTTACATTTCTCACTTTTGTCAGACAATTGCAATATTCTCAAAACAAGCTAATTAGCTCAATTGGAGCATTTCTAGCATGTTTGGTTGAAATTGGAAATTTACATTTTTCACTTTTGTCAGACATTTGCAATATTCTCGCAATAAGCTAATTAGCTCATTTGGAGCATTTCTAGCATGTTTGGTTGAAATTAGAAATTTACATTTTTCAGTGTTGTCAGACGTTTGTAATATTCTCACAATAAGCTAATTAGCTCAATTGGAGCATTTCTAGCATGTTTGGTTGAAATTGGAAATTTACATTTTTCAGTTTCGTCAGACGTTTGTAAAATTCTTACAGTAGGCTTATTTGCGCAATTTGAGCATTTCTAGCATGTTTAATTGAAATTGGAAATTTACAATTTTCAGTTTCGTCAGACGTTTGTAAATTTCTTACAGTAGGCTTATTTGCGCAATTTGAGAATTTCTATCATGTTTAATTGAAATTGGAAATTTACATTTTTCACTTTTGTCAGGCAATTGCAATATTCTCACAATAAGCTAATTAGCTCAATTGGAGCATTTCTAGCATGTTTGGTTGAAATTGGAAATTTACATTTTTCAATGTTGTCAGACGTTTGTAATATTCTCACAATAAGCTAATTAGCTCAATTGGAGCATTTCTAGCATGTTTAATTGAAATTGGAAATTTACATTTTTCACTTTTGTCAGACGTTTGTAAAATTCTTACAGTAGGCTTATTTGCGCAATTTGAGCATTTCTAGCATGTTTAATTGAAATTGGAAATTTACATTTTTCACTTTTGTCAGACAATTGCAATATTCTCACAATAAACTAATTAGCTCAATTGGAGCATTTCTAGCATGTTTGGTTGAAATTGGAAATTTACATTTTTCAGTGTTGTCAGACGTTTGTAATATTCTCACAATAAGCTAATTAGCTCAATTGGAGCATTTCTAGCATGTTTGGTTGAAATTGGAAATTTACATTTTTCAGTTTTGTCAGACGTTTGTAGTATTCTCACAATAAGCTAATTAGCTCAATTGGAGCATTTCTAGCATGTTTGGTTGAAATTGGAAATTTACATTTCTCACTTTTGTCAGACAATTGCAATATTCTCTCAATAAGCTAATTAGCTCATTTGGAGCATTTCTAGCATGTTTGGTTGAAATTAGAAATTTACATTTTTCAGTGTTGTCAGACGTTTGTAATATTCTTACAGTAGGCTTATTTGCGCAATTTGAGCATTTCTAGCATGTTTAATTGAAATTGGAAATTTACATTTTTCACTTTTGTCAGACAATTGCAATATTCTCACAATAAGCTAATTAGCTCAATTGCTGCATTTCTAGCATGTTTGGTTAAAATTGGAAATTTACATTTTTCAGTTTTGTCAGACGTTTGTAGTATTCTCACAATAAGCTAATTAGCTCAATTGGAGCATTTCTAGCATGTTTGGTTGAAATTGGAAATTTACATTTCTCACTTTTGTCAGATAATTGCAATATTCTCACAACAAGCTAATTAGCTCAATTGGAGCATTTCTAGCATGTTTGGTTGAAATTGGAAATTTACATTTTTCACTTTTGTCAGACATTTGCAATATTCTCTCAATAAGCTAATTAGCTCAATTGGAGCATTTCTAGCATGTTTGGTTGAAATTAGAAATTTACATTTTTCAGTGTTGTCAGACGTTTGTAATATTCTCACAATAAGCTAATTAGCTCAATTGGAGCATTTCTAGCATGTTTGGTTGAAATTGGAAATTTACATTTTTCAGTTTCGTCAGACGTTTGTAAAATTCTTACAGTAGGCTTATTTGCGCGAATTGAGCATTTCTAGCATGTTTGGTTGAAATTGGAAATTTACATTTTTCACTTTTGTCAGACAAATGCAATATTCTCACAATAAGCTAATTAGCTCAATTGGAGCATTTCTAGCATGTTTGGTTGAAATTGGAAATTTACATTTTTCAGTGTTGTCAGACGTTTGTAATATTCTCACAATAAGCTAATTAGCTCAATTGGAGCATTTCTAGCATGTTTGGTTTAAATTGGAAATTTACATTTTTCACTTTTGTCAGACAATTGCAATATTCTCACAATAAGCTAATTAGCTCAATTGGAGCATTTCTAGCATGTTTGGTTGAATTTGGAAATTTACATTTTTCAGTTTTGTCAGACGTTTGTAGTATTCTCACAATAAGCTAATTAGCTCAATTGGAGCATTTCTAGCATGTTTGGTTGAAATTGGAAATTTACATTTCTCACTTTTGTCAGACAATTGCAATATTCTCAAAACAAGCTAATTAGCTCAATTGGAGCATTTCTAGCATGTTTGGTTGAAATTGGAAATTTACATTTTTCACTTTTGTCAGACATTTGCAATATTCTCGCAATAAGCTAATTAGCTCGTTTGGAGCATTTCTAGCATGTTTGGTTGAAATTAGAAATTTACATTTTTCAGTGTTGTCAGACGTTTGTAATATTCTCACAATAAGCTAATTAGCTCAATTGGAGCATTTCTAGCATGTTTGGTTGAAATTGGAAATTTACATTTTTCAGTTTCGTCAGACGTTTGTAAAATTCTTACAGTAGGCTTATTTGCGCAATTTGAGCATTTCTAGCATGTTTAATTGAAATTGGAAATTTACATTTTTCAGTTTTGTCAGACAATTGCAATATTCTCACAATAAGCTAATTAGCTCAATTGGAGCATTTCTAGCATGTTTGGTTGAAATTGGAAATTTACATTTTTCAGTTTTGTCAGACGTTTGTAGTATTCTCACAATAAGCTAATTAGCTCAATTGGAGCAATTCTAGCATGTTTGGTTGAATTTGGAAATTTACATTTCTCACTTTTGTCAGACATTTGCAATATTCTCACAACAAGCTAATTAGCTCAATTGGAGCATTTCTAGCATGTTTGGTTGAAATTGGAAATTTACATTTTTCACTTTTGTCAGACATTTGCAATATTCTCTCAATAAGCTAATTAGCTCAATTGGAGCATTTCTAGCATGTTTGGTTGAAATTAGAAATTTACATTTTTCAGTGTTGTCAGACGTTTGTAATATTCTCACAATAAGCTAATTAGCTCAATTGGAGCATTTCTAGCATGTTTGGTTGAAATTGGAAATTTACATTTTTCACTTTTGTGAGACAAATGCAATATTCTCACAATAAGCTAATTAGCTCAATTGGAGCATTTCTAGCATGTTTGGTTGAAATTGGAAATTTACATTTTTCAGTTTTGTCAGACGTTTGTAGTATTCTCACAATAAGCTAATTAGCTCAATTGGAGCATTTCTAGCATGTTTGGTTGAAATTGGAAATTTACATTTCTCACTTTTGTCAGACAATTGCAATATTCTCTCAATAAGCTAATTAGCTCATTTGGAGCATTTCTAGCATGTTTGGTTGAAATTAGAAATTTACATTTTTCAGTGTTGTCAGACGTTTGTAATATTCTTACAGTAGGCTTATTTGCGCAATTTGAGCATTTCTAGCATGTTTAATTGAAATTGGAAATTTACATTTTTCACTTTTGTCAGACAATTGCAATATTCTCACAATAAGCTAATTAGCTCAATTGCTGCATTTCTAGCATGTTTGGTTAAAATTGGAAATTTACATTTTTCAGTTTTGTCAGACGTTTGTAGTATTCTCACAATAAGCTAATTAGCTCAATTGGAGCATTTCTAGCATGTTTGGTTGAAATTGGAAATTTACATTTCTCACTTTTGTCAGACAATTGCAATATTCTCACAACAAGCTAATTAGCTCAATTGGAGCATTTCTAGCATGTTTGGTTGAAATTGGAAATTTACATTTTTCACTTTTGTCAGACATTTGCAATATTCTCTCAATAAGCTAATTAGCTCAATTGGAGCATTTCTAGCATGTTTGGTTGAATTTAGAAATTTACATTTTTCAGTGTTGTCAGACGTTTGTAATATTCTCACAATAAGCTAATTAGCTCAATTGGAGCATTTCTAGCATGTTTGGTTGAAATTGGAAATTTACATTTTTCAGTTTCGTCAGACGTTTGTAAAATTCTTACAGTAGGCTTATTTGCGCGAATTGGAGCATTTCTAGCATGTTTGGTTGAAATTGGAAATTTACATTTTTCACTTTTGTCAGACAAATGCAATATTCTCACAATAAGCTAATTAGCTCAATTGGAGCATTTCTAGCATGTTTGGTTGAAATTGGAAATTTACATTTTTCAGTGTTGTCAGACGTTTGTAATATTCTCACAATAAGCTAATTAGCTCAATTGGAGCATTTCTAGCATGTTTGGTTTAAATTGGAAATTTACATTTTTCACTTTTGTCAGACAATTGCAATATTCTCACAATAAGCTAATTAGCTCAATTGGAGCATTTCTAGCATGTTTGGTTGAATTTGGAAATTTACATTTTTCAGTTTTGTCAGACGTTTGTAGTATTCTCACAATAAGCTAATTAGCTCAATTGGAGCATTTCTAGCATGTTTGGTTGAAATTGGAAATTTACATTTCTCACTTTTGTCAGACAATTGCAATATTCTCAAAACAAGCTAATTAGCTCAATTGGAGCATTTCTAGCATGTTTGGTTGAAATTGGAAATTTACATTTTTCACTTTTGTCAGACATTTGCAATATTCTCGCAATAAGCTAATTAGCTCGTTTGGAGCATTTCTAGCATGTTTGGTTGAAATTAGAAATTTACATTTTTCAGTGTTGTCAGACGTTTGTAATATTCTCACAATAAGCTAATTAGCTCAATTGGAGCATTTCTAGCATGTTTGGTTGAAATTGGAAATTTACATTTTTCAGTTTCGTCAGACGTTTGTAAAATTCTTACAGTAGGCTTATTTGCGCAATTTGAGCATTTCTAGCATGTTTAATTGAAATTGGAAATTTACATTTTTCAGTTTTGTCAGACAATTGCAATATTCTCACAATAAGCTAATTAGCTCAATTGGAGCATTTCTAGCATGTTTGGTTGAAATTGGAAATTTACATTTTTCAGTTTTGTCAGACGTTTGTAGTATTCTCACAATAAGCTAATTAGCTCAATTGGAGCAATTCTAGCATGTTTGGTTGAATTTGGAAATTTACATTTCTCACTTTTGTCAGACATTTGCAATATTCTCACAACAAGCTAATTAGCTCAATTGGAGCATTTCTAGCATGTTTGGTTGAAATTGGAAATTTACATTTTTCAGTGTTGTCAGACGTTTGTAATATTCTCACAATAAGCTAATTAGCTCAATTGGAGCATTTCTAGCATGTTTGGTTTAGATTGGAAATTTACATTTTTCACTTTTGTGAGACAATTGCAATATTCTCACAATAAGCTAATTAGCTCAATTGGAGCATTTCTAGCATGTTTGGTTGAAATTGGAAATTTACATTTTTCACTTTTGTCAGACAATTGCAATATTCTCACAATAAGCTAATTAGCTCAATTGGAGCATTTCTAGCATGTTTGGTTGAAATTGGAAATTTACATTTTTCAGTGTTGTCAGACGTTTGTAATATTCTCACAATAAGCTAATTAGCTCAATTGGAGCATTTCTAGCATGTTTGGTTGAAATTGGAAATTTACATTTTTCAGTTTTGTCAGACGTTTGTAAAAATCTTACAGTAGGCTTATTTGCGCAAGTTGAGCATTTCTAGCATGTTTGGTTGAAATTGGAAATTTACATTTTTCACTTTTGTCAGACAATTGCAATATTCTCACAATAAGCTAATTAGCTCAATTGGAGCATTTCTAGCATCTTCGGTTGAAATTGGAAATTTACATTTTTCAGTGTTGTCAGACGTTTGTAATATTCTCACAATAAGCTAATTAGCTCAATTGGAGCGTTTCTAGCATGTTTGGTTGAAATTGGAAATTTACATTTTTCACTTTTGTCAGACAATTGCAATAATCTCACAGTAAG